>NC_038256.2:43090315-43390315 GCF_000004515.6 Glycine max
TTTTGGGATTTTCTGAGCATTAGGAGAGAAAAGCAGAAGCTTGCACTTGAGAAGAGATAGCATATTGCAGCTAATGAACAACTTTGTTATCTATTTGTCCTTTCAGACTTTGGCTGTAGCTTTTTGTTAATATGTAAATCACAATAGTATAAGGCTAGGGCGTAAAACATGGTCTATATTTACTTCTAAGATTGTTAGGGGTAAAAAAGACCATGTCCATAAGCCATAGCCTTATACTATTTATATTTACATATTAGCAAAATAAACAGTCAAATCTGCATGACAAATAGTTAAGAAAGTTGTTCATTAGCTGCAAATATGCTTCCCTCCTCAAGTGCAAGCTTCTTGCGTAGCCCCTCTTGGTGCTCAGAAAATCCCAAAAACAAATCCCTCTTATTATAGCTATTTTGAATTCTTTAGTTCCTGAATGTACAACCTTCAAATTGTTGCTCGTTCCCCTCTTTGTTTTCTGCAAGAAAGAAAATCAATATCAAACAATTCAGGCTGAATTGTTATCGTTATTATTACTCGAACCATAACGAATAACAACTAAACAAGTCTCTCTTATTCAAATGGAAATGGATGTTGTTCCACCAGCATCATCAGCTTTGGAACAGGATTTTGGTCTCCAAATACCATGGTTGGAGGGGATTAGATCAAGGGCCTAAAAAGCACTATTTTTCTACTTGGTGGGATGACCTAAGAGCCATCATCCAACACCAGAGTATGAATCCTCCTCTTAACCAAATTTGCTGGAAGGTGGGTAGGGGAGATCAGTTCCTCTTTTGGGAAGATCCTTGGGCTGATGAGGGGACTCCCTTAAAAGACCAATTCCCTGAACTTTTCAGAATTTCTTCCCAAAGACTTTGTAGGCTGGGAGACGTGGGGTTTTGCTCTGAAAATGAGTGGGTCTGGAACCTTTCTTGGAGAAGACATCTATTTCATAATGAGATGGAGACAGCTTCAAAATTTATTGATCAAATATCAGCAATTAAGCTTAACATCAATCTGCAGGACACATGGACATGGAGAGCTGAACCTAATGGGAATTTATCTACTAAAACTGCATATCAAGTTATCAAATCTGAGCAATTTTATGAAGGCCAGCACCTGGGTTTTCAGCAACTTTGGGAGATTAAAATTCCTCCTAAAGCCTTAACTTTTGCTTGGAGATTGTTATGGGATAGACTCCCTACTAAGGACAATTTAATTAAGAGACAAATCCTCATTGACAATGGCCTTTGTCCCTTCTGGCATAGCCAACCTGAATCCGCTTCTCATTTGTTCTTCTCATGTGCTAAGGTTCTGCCTCTCTGGTGGGATTTCTTTTCTTGGGTGAAGGAAGATAGGGTCATCCATTGTAGGCCCATCGATAACTTCCTCCAGCATCATCCTTTAGCAGGATCAAAGAGGTCTAATAGAATATGGAAGATGTGGTGGATAGCAGTTACAAATACAATCTGGAAGTTCAGAAATGAGTTGATTTTTCATAATCAACCCTTCGATATCTCTAAGCTGGCTGATTCAACTCTTTTTCTCATGTGGACTTGGCTGTGGGGTTGGGAAAGGGACTTCAAGGTTCCTTTCCAGTGGTGGTCTTCAGCAATGCGTCTAGTATTTAATTAATGTTTTCATTGTAGGGCAGGGTGGGGGCTTGTTGTTTTTTGTTTGTTTTTGTTCCTGCTTGTACAGGATCCCTTACTTTTTATGTTGTAGTACCTCTGGTACTTTTTTAGTAATATAAATTATCTTTGCATTTCAAAAAAAAAAATAAAACTTACTTTTATAAATATTAATAAATTTATAATAAGACAATTTTTTAACATGTGCCTGCAGTTATATAATACCGTGATATGTATTTATGTGTATGAACATACAATCATTAATGCATAATTAAGAATTAGACCTAGGCTGCAGTGATATTATTGTAGAGGATATCAACATATATATGGGTGCTTTATTGTGATATTATTCAATATATCTGTTTTTTTTTTATGTTCTGCCAGTGCTATGTCTAGTATTATCTATTTTCATATCTAGGATGCTATTCTAGATAGACAGAAATGTAATGCAATTAGTTTGGCAGTGCACACATTAGTAGAGATTTGTTTAGATACAGACCATAGTGATATTCTGTTAGATAACCCATAGTGGAATAGTTAGTTACTTAGTGGCATTAGTTCGTCATGTAGGAAAAGAAGGAGACTGCACCTGCAACTAATTAAGCCCATTAAGGATGGGTTTTGGTTATGAATTGTAGACCAGCAACTGCATATAAATAGGAATAACTGTAAAGCGCTTTATATTGTATGGATTTTAATAATTCTGAAGTTGGGTGGGTTTGAAGCAAATTTAAGTACAGCCCCGATGTGCTTGGGTGTATTGTTAGATACCCTGTTATGCCCTGTTATGGTTCAAATTTTTTTATTTTCCATTAGTATAGTAGTTTGTAAAGTTTCCTTTTCAAATCATTTGCCCCAAGGGCAACATATCCCAATTCATTCATATCTTTCAATAATTTCTGTCTACAATTATTTAATATGCTGAAACAATATTATGCCACCATCAGCTGGAAATACCAAATTAACACACATTACAACAGAATCAAAGATAAAATTAGATTTATTTAGCCACTTTAGAAAAGCTACATATGGATCAAACTATATGCAATGCACTAATTTGGTAAATGAAACTCAGAGTAAGCAAAAAAGCCTAGGACCCACCAATTGAATACATAAAACCAGCCGATCCACCACACCACATACAAACCCCAGGGCAAATTTAAGCATGCTGACTTAAACCAGTTTGTGCAATATTAGTAGACTATTGAACACCTCTACTGCAATATGTCCACAAAAGAATTGAAACAAGATCACAATGTATTCATTAATTCATCTCCTTTTCAAAGACACACAGTTGCTTTCTAGTTTTTTATAATGCAGTCAATCATTAAAACTAACTATAGAATATGGCAAGTGACTGCTCATGAAATACAGGGGATAACATAGCAAGTCAACAAGAAGATGCTACAGTATCAACAACAGGGGTACACCAACCAAACAAAGAGGTGCAATTAGTGAGTAAAACTAAAAAGAGGATTGTCAGTCCCACGTACCTAAAAGACTTGGTTTGAAGTTCTGAAGCCCTGCACTCGTGTCAATGAAATGGAAATGCTGCAAGGATTTGGTGGTAGTAATTAGGGAACAACAATAACGAGTTGCTGATAGTCTGAAATGACAAAAGACAAATTCTGTTATGACAATTTCAGTTTACATATACCATTACTTGTTCAATTTATGTTCAAATTAATAGAAATAAGAGTTAATTGGAGTCTAAATTGGTTGAATCTTGTTTAGCTTTGACTTTTACGATTAAACTTTGAAAAATTTTGTTATTTCTTTTGGCTCTTACTCTTGTCAACATTCTTTCATCCCTTGCAAATGATATTTTCATTTATTACAGCTTCATACATTTATATCATATAGAGTTAAAGTGTTGGACAATATGTTGTTGAATCATCTATTTACTTGCTATTTGAGTATATGGTGTATGACTTGAATGATATTTTTGTTTCGCTGCCTAATAAGCGGACTTGTTTTAAAAAACACAATCTTCAAATGGGAAAGTTAGATATGAATGTAGGTATAAAATCCCTTGATGTTCGTCGGTCTTGCCGTGCTAATCGCTTGTAAATCAGACATTAAAAAAGATAAATTTTCTTCCTAGTCATTTGTCATATATCATATTGGCTAAAGTTTTGACAGTTTCTGCGAAGGCTGAACCATGTTCTTAACAAACCATGAAAACAAGTTTTGATAGGAATTCATACTTTAAGGCAATAACTGTTATCAGTTTAACAAAATTTTTTATTACATTTATTATTTCTTCAATTTGGATGTTAAATTTGAAGGCTGTCATTGCATGCTAAACTTACATTATATGCTGATTGCATGCTTTTGCTTTACTGGGTGTATTGTGGCAGAACATTATCATTGACTACTTGTTAATCTGGCTGCCTTTAACCCTTTATTTTGACTAATGTATTTATGTAGGCAAAGTTTGATATCGGAGAAGCTACGAAGGTGAAGACGAAGGTTATGTCAACAGTAGCGACGAGATGGCGGCAATTTAAGTCCACATTGACTAGCAAATTTGTGTTTGCTAAGAGTGAAGGTCAACAAACACAGGATGTTGTCACAAAATATGGACTAGATCCTGAAGCATGGAAACAATTTGAAGAAACCCGGCTCACACCTAACTGGGAGGTTAGTTGAATCTGTTTATGGTAACTTAAAATGAATATTTGTTTACCAATTTGATTATTTAAATTTGGAAAAAATCTCCGCAATTATGTATGTCACATTACAGGGTATTAGGAAACGAGCACAATCAATTCAAAAACACAATGACTGCCCCCACGTACTTTCACGTGGGGGATATGATTTGCTGGAGAAGAAATTGTTAGACCAGAAACGAAAAAGGATACAAGAGGAAGCATTGTTGAGTGAAAATGCAGCAAGCCTTGATGAACCCCCATCTCCAATAAAAAGACATGTTAAGTGGAAGGTTGCTCGGACCAGGGCTGTTGGCAATATGACATCTGAGTCCGCACAGGAAATTGCAGATAAAATAGTAGGTTCACCAATATGTTGCAATGTTCATATGTTTAAGTATTTTGAATAGAACAATGACTGCACGTGGTGTATTTTTGTGTCACTTGTTTTGTGTAGGACTCCTTAGAAGAGCAGGTAACGCAGGGCTCGTTTGTACCCCATGGTCGGCAAGACATTCTGAACACTGCGATTGGCCGACCTGAGCATGGGGGTCGCGTTCGGGCAGCAGGCTCAGGTGTCACTATTACTCAGTACTACGGAAGGGCATCAAGGACATGCAGCAGCTCATCCACATCCATCAGCCAACAACAACTAGATGAAGTTGTTGCAAGGCTTAGGGAAGACATGACTGGGCAGATTAGGGAAGAATTGAGGACTCAAATTAAGGAAGAATTGAGGACTCAGCTAGAAGAGGAAAATAAGAGGAGCTTGGAAATAATGACCAATGCATTGAAAGAGGCTATTAAAAAAGAGTTGTCAAATAAAGGATCCCCAGAGCTACTCCAAATTCAGTCGGACATACAACAAGTAGCTGCGCGTGTCAGCACACAGGGAAGTAATGTTGTTACCAATGTCCAGGCTTCACAAGAACATCATGCTGATGCCATACCATTGATGGGACTGTATGTGCAGCTTAAGGATGGTACAACAAGGTTTGTAGAAATATTACCTTACTTACAATTTAATCGGACTTTTGTTTTTTCTTGCAGCTGTAATTGTTGGGTTTGGTTTGTGTTTTGTTCATCGTTTAGTTTCTGTTTTATATGCATTAATTTTTGCTTTGTTTATGGTTCATTTAAGGTTGGTGGCCATGGGGAAAATAATGGAGGGGGATTCAGTCATACACACAGTGGCATATGCAGATGATGTTGTCAGGGTAAGTGTAGAAACAGTTATTGATCCTGAGGCTGAGGTCCCCTATGCCACGTCAGAAATACAATATGTGAAGCAGGCCGTCGATACATTTGTAGCTTGGCCCACACACCTTGTGAAAGCTGTATTAGATGAGGTAACATGTTTGATTTGACATACATAAAGTAAAACATTGAGACATTACAGTACAAATACTCACCCACTTTCATTAACCATGTAGGTTCCACAAAGTATTCCACACAACGAGGATGCACATGTGCCGAAGCCGACTAATGTGGACGCAGATGATCCGTTGCGTGGATTGATAAAGTATAGTTTCGATATTTACGACAACCCACTTGAAATCAACTTTGATGGGAGGTTTCTTGGAATTGTAGATGCATCTGCATCGATATTCATTACATATTCAGATGTTAGTGAAATAATAGCAGGAGACAAAAGTCTGAACATATCTGTCATACAATTATGGTTAATGTAAGTCAAATCCTTCATTTATTTATTCGTCATTCATTCTATATCATGATCCACTACAATACTTTCAAATCATGTGAATAGGTATATTCATGAGTGGAGTCAGATATTCAGTCAAGGTTTCATGTATGCATTCCTTGAGCCACAGTCGTTGGTTTGTTCAAAGGAAAGACGCAGCGAATGCGAACAATATCTTCTAAGATGGCTTAAGGAATCTGACCGAGAGGTGTACATTGGACCTTACTTCCATCAGTAAGTGTTATTTAACAAACATACTTCAAATGATGTTTGGGTGTATACGTATCTAATGTGCATCACATGCAGGGCACATTGGCAACTCGTAGTTTTGTGTCCTAGGCAACATGTTGTTGTTTGGTTCTGTTCCTTGCGTAGGAAACCTGATATGCATATCAAAGCTACAATTAATAGGTTATCTCATACCATATAAATTTTTACAAGCCTTCTTTAATGGGCATTATTGATTGACATGTTGTATATGTGTTGATGTGGTTTTTTAAAAGCAGTGTAATGACGAAATTGAAGACGACCTTGTCTCCTGAAACTAAGGCAGTTGCACCTAAGTGGATTGAAGTAAAGGTTAGTCAGCTATGTACCATGCGTTATTGTTGTCTAGGTAAGTCATGAAATTATGTAATGTATACGATGTTCAAATGTTTTCCATATGTAGAGTCACGTTCAAACCGGCTGTTATGAATGTGGATATTATGTAATGCATTGGATCTGGAACATCATAGCCAGCGACATAAAGAGTGACTGGTCCATGGTATGCATAAACTTCAGTGCAATTGGAACTGAATTTTTATATTTGCAGTACTAACTAACAATTATGAATACTTGCAGTGGTTTGCTAATGACACACCGTTGGACATCGACATGATCACCACAATTCGAAAAAAATGGGCAACATTTTTTTTAAAGATGGCAATAAGTAAAAACGGCTAATGATGGCGTAGGAGTATTTCTTTTTTCCTGTATTTGAGACAATTGTTATGTTATTTTACACAGCGGCTATTTTATTTTCGGTCATGCTACTGTGATTCATAATGAATCACAAATCCTATAATGGTGATTGCGTGCAATGGTTTTCTGTTCATATAATTGTAGTAATATATTGTCTTTACCCCCTTCTACTGCATTGCATCTGCATTTGATTACCACAGCAACAATTAAGTGCAGCTATAGTACCACCAAGCTTGGCACTACAGCAGTTAACTGAACAAATGAAGTGTCCACAGTCATTGGATGGTTGCCTGGTAGAGGTACATGTTATAAACTAATAAGATTTCCTACGTGTTAGGTATAATTATTAAGAAGAGGCACTATATATATAGACTTTTATATATAAAGCTTATTAGAGTTTTAACACACTCTCCACTGTTGGTCCTCAATTTATTGAGAATTATAAAATCAGAATAATGACTCATCATATGAGTAGTTGGACCTGTAAAATTTGTGATTTTTAAGAAATTTGAGCCAACAAAAAAGAGTGTTCAAGAGAATGTGTTAGAGACAGTGTTGCTACCATTTCTCTGTTTAGGAATGGTGTTTGTAGTTATTAGTGAAAATAGAAATAGAAAATACTTTCCTTATGTCAAACAGGCTTCTGCATTACTATTTTTAGTTTTTACAACATTATGATAGATCATTATATATTTTTTCTTTCTCTAAAACAAATGATTTGTTTATTGTCTTGGGGTGGTGTATATAAAAACTGATCAACACATTTTACTTTTCTTTTTTTGCCTGTTCATTCCAATGTACAAATGATTGGCTTATGATGCAACAAAATCTAAATCAGGAACTAAGTAGCTCTTTTAATATAAAACATGTTTTCTTTATCTTTTACTTTTCTACAACATTCATGTCCCTTTCCCTTGATGTCTAGGCTGATGTGCTTGTTGATATATTGAAGATCTATTGAAGATTGTTGATATAATGCTCTCTCATCAGGTATGAAATTTTATAACATGTTCTGTTGGGTGTTTTGCTTCCTGGATTTTGTGATTTTCAGTGAATTTCATGTAAAAATAAGCTGATCTTGCAACTGATGGATAACTTGGTATAACCCAAATTACACTTTATGTTTATTTTAGTTTATTTCCTAATATAATTATACTTTCTGCGTGAATGGTATAACCCAGTTTTGTAAGCAGGGCAACTAAAACAACGACGGTCGTTAGTCGACCCGTCTTTATAGCCTTATAAAACAACGACGGTCGTTAGTCGACTCGTCTTTATAGCGTTCTCCAACAACGACGGTCGTTCCAAGACCCGTCTTTATACCTTCCTTCAACAATGACGGGTGTGCGTAAGCCCGATGTTGAAATTTTTAAAAGCAACAACGGGTGCAACTTCCACCCGTCTTTATAGATTTCTGAAACAACGTCGGGCCCAAATCACACCCGACGTTGAAATCGATCCGAACAACAACGGTGCTCCTGAAAATCCGTCGTTGACTTATGTTATATAACGACTATTGTTAATTGCGCACTGACGTCGTCTTCTGACATTACAAAGACGGTGGTTAGGCTGACCGATGTCGTTGTTGTCGACTTACAACGACATCTGTAACAAAGACGGTGGGAGGCCCGACGTAGATAGCTTAGTTTGACCGATGTAGAATCTGCTTTTTGTAGTAGTGAATAAAGCTCCATAATAAAGATACTTACGATTTATTCTTGATTTTACACACTTTAACCATAATAATATATTATTTTGATCAAACCCTTAGACATGTTTATTTCTCTTTAAAATCTTTTAGATGTTTCTTTTTGTTTTACGCACGCCTTTTTAAGGAGATCCTTGCTTTATCAAATACTTAAGAAACAAAATACAGGGCAAGTGTGAACGTACTAGACAATAAGGGTTAAAACTAAAAAGGCAAAGGCAAAGAAAGGTAAAGGAATGTTCAATTATTTCTGTAAATAAGAAGAGATCTGAAAAGTCCATGTAATGTTGATAACTGAATCAAGAAGGGTAAAGGCCAAAATGATGACAACAAATGTAAATGTAAAACAAAGCTTTTATTTATAGTTAGTTGGGTTTACTTCTTTAAGAAGCAAATTTATGGGTCGGGTGGAGAAAAACTAAACCCACACATACTATTATATATTAATTTTGTTTTGTTTTGGCAACATTTACAGTATTTATACATTATTGACCCTGGATCGAGCACGGTCGGGTCATTATGTAAATAACCTAACATGTATATTCTATTATTAGTTTCTTGTTTTGGTCACATTGCCACCTCCTCATCCTTTTCTTTTTCTTTCTTTCTATCACGGATACAGAAGGGGTGAGAGAGGCAAGTGAGTATCGGGTTTTTATTTATTTATCAAGTAACGATGTTTGGATATTTACTTTCTATACATTTCAGTAACATCTTTTTTTTTTTTCCTACAACACTTCTCCTGTTATAGCTATATGTATCGAATATGTTATTGGCTGTACAAGAACCATGCATTTTTGTTTTTCAAGTACAGCAATTAATGAGCAACCTCACCTCACTAGCACGTACACTTTTTCTCTCACCCGGACATGATTTTCTCTGTCTCTCTTGCTTCTATTTTCTCACAAACAGAATGACATTAGTATTATATCACATTACATACAACACTCACAGTCACAAAGAACACATGAATGTGAAGACTGAAGAACTTATGCATTGAGCTGGCATGCATGGCCCTGCATCGCATCTTTTTGTTTTCTTCATTTGGTTAAATACCACATTGTGTGTTCCAAGGCCCTGCAAGTCATTAGGATCATTTTATAATAAAGCCTGAATTATGTCATTTGAATTAACTAGCGAGGATAAATGACTCTTATATGAAAATGTGTGCTTTCTATATATAATACGTGTTCTTGTGCGCAGCTGAGTTTCCATGCCACTTCTTTGTTTCTTTCATTTCACATGATGATGATGATGTTAGTTTTATTCGTTTATTCACTGTGTGAGGTCTCATGCATCCTTTATTTGGTTAATGTTTGTCATATATATGCGTCATGTGTCTTCTCTATTTACTTTGTTTCATCAATGCCCTCAGTCCTGTTCGTCTTGGATAGAACCTTCTTTATTATTTTTTTTTACTGTAGTTGCTTTCATTTTCTTAATTATGCTTAGTGAATACAAGAATAAATCATCAACTTTGTATTTAAAGTATTATTCTCTCGAATAAATATTTAAATGTTAAAAATCATCTTCACTAATCTAATATTAAGAAAATGGTCCTTGAACATTAGTAAAAAATGATATTTTTTGAAATTTTGTTTATATATATACATACATATTATTAAGTTAATTAATATAAAATTATATAAATTAATTTTACATATAAATTATGTAAAATTAGTTGCATTTATGATTTTATTGTAATGATTAAAGTGATAACTAATATAAAATTGTATAAAATTACTTGTATGTTTGTCATTTTTATAATAATAATTAAGGTTATCATCAATTAATATGAAAATTAGTTTTAATTTATGTAAAAGTAATAATTTTTTTAAAAATAATTATTTATTAAAAATTAGACATTTAAATAATTACAAAAGAAGAAAAAAAATTTCAGTCTCCTTTATAAGGTTTGGATCCGTCATCCCTGAGTAAATTAATAAATAAACTTAGATATTAGATTGATGAATATTCAACGATCTAGAGACATTTTATAAATCAAACGTGGTTCATTGGTAACAAACGTGGAACTTTCTCCCTTCCCTTCCGGTGTGTATGACGTGAAAGCAATACGAGTGTATAATAAACATTTTGTTGTTATTTTATTTTTATTTAATATTATTTTATAATGTTAAATACTAAATTGAATCTGTTTTTGTTATCATGTTGTATGTGTGCAGAAATTACTAAAAGAAATAAGAAAAATATGAATCAACATAATAAAAATTTAAAACCATTTTTAAGAATGCTTCCTTTTTATAAAATAATTATAAAGATTGTGGTAAAATTTATATTTCAGAAGTATGATAAAAAATTAGAACAATTAGAATCAAGTAATTTTATGAAAAAATAAAATAATCAGGATATTTGTATCCAAGAAAATAAAAACTGTACGTTATCTAAAAAAAATACCGAACCAAAAGATAATCAGGATCTACTTTTTTATTACTTGATCATTAAATGAATTAATGAAATATTTAAATAGAGAAAAGGTCAGTTGTAGTAATTTAATAGTCATAATTTTTAAAAATATTTTATTATGGCTATTAAAATTCAGCTCTTATAGTTTTTTTTTAAATTAATTAAAACAAAGGTTCAACGATTACTTTGGCAGTAAAAAAAAAAAAACTATAGCCACTTTGATGCAATTCTGATTTAGTTGCCACGAAAGTCTAATAAGATCAATGATAACTACTTTGGATATCTATTTCTAAGTTGTTTATCATGGGAGCCTTTAAATAAAAGATTAAATATTTTTAAAAAAAAACATACAAATATTTTTTACAAAAGAACGTATAACTCCAAGTTTTTCATTGTCGAAGCATACATAGGAACAAATATTATCCTGATCAATGTCAAAATATATTTTCAAAAATTATTTTTATTTCATAGATATTTTCATAATCTAAAAATAATGAAAATCTTCCTTTTCATAATAATTTTGCAAATAAAAGGGGTTAATTAATGTTTTTCTTACCGAATGTCCATACGAATATGTTTGGATGAGACAATTTAAAATTCTAAAAAATTTTAAATTCTGAGAATTTCAAATGCTTCAATTTAAATTCTTTTATTTTTAAAATTTTGTGTTTGGATACAACCTCTCTCTTCAATAATTACAAAATTACCACCAAATCACAAAATTACCTCCGGTTAAACCTCTCCGACGACATCAGTGCCTTGGGATCTTCGCACCTCAGCTAGCTCGACGAGAACGCCACTGCGGCTGCCACCCCCGACGACCGCAGAAACATCGGACTCAGCTCCCCCCGCTGCCATACCTCACGCTCGACTCCGACAACGGGAAAAACCCCTCCTCCGGAAGAACGGTGACTTCATCCCTCTATAATAACTGAACGAAAACACCCTTGACTTCTCCAATGATCCGAATGGCGAAGGCCTCTTGCTCCAGAAACTACTACTCCCTCTTCGGTACCGCCACATCGACGCCGTTGCTGATTCCATCACCATCCTCTCCGACGCCAGACTCCATTCAAATCCAAACGAGTAAGACCTCTTGAGCAGAAAATCCCTAAAACAATTCTCTGAGTTAACGTTAGCCGGAGAGCATGTTGTTGGAGAGGTCGTTGCCGGCAAGCTTGTTGCCGAAAAGGGCAAGGTACTAGAGGTGCTACCAGGTGTCATACTCGAGAGGGATCTGACCGGAGAAGAAGTTGTCGCCGAGGTGAAGGTGGCAGAGGAGGGGCATGGTAGCAAGGGAGAGAAGAATTTCCAAATTCACTCACTTAAAGATAGAATTTGAAATTCTATTCTTTCAACTAACTAAAATCCCTTTTAAAATTCTAAAATTTTGAATTTCTTTTACTAAAATATCCAAATAGTTACTTTTAATAAAAAAGAATTTAATTTCCTATAAAAATATATTACCTAATTAAATTATCCTATCCAAACACACTCTAAAAGAATTATCGATTCTGCTATTTTCAGCTATCAAATTGAGATGCTAACATGGCCATATTTTCACAACAATGGGAAACTGAAAGTCATATGATACACGATGACAAGTTTAAAATAAGTTTAGCCAAAGAAACGAACTACAATTCTTACTCAGAAAAATAAGAAAATATCCGGAAGACTGAGCTTCATTACTCAGTTGTAACTAACTTACACTGATACAAGGGCATGACATTGCCAATTCCTATGGATTTTGGGCCACCATCCTCTTCAAATCCTCATTTTCTTTGCTGAGAACGTCGATGCGAGACTGGAGAATGTTAATCATCGCTTGTGCGCTCATCATCTCAAACCTTATCGTCTCCTTTTCAACTGAAAGCTTCTGCATCTCACTCTGCATTTGCTTGATGAACTTTGCGCAACTTGGAGGCATGGATGACTCGAGATTTTCAGTGTCAAAATCCGGTGCCTTAATTGAAGCAAGGTTGTCCTTTGATTCAAGGGATTCTAGCAGGGAAAACTCCACCAGTGCAGACAGAAAATGTTTTTTCGGTGCAGTGTTGGTGGCTGTGCCAGCAACAGTTGCGGTTGGGAGTGCAGTTGCAGCGGTAGTTATTGTAGAGGAGCACGGATCCTGGCTGGTTCGGACTGAATCTCCAGAAACATTAGAGTTGTTGGAGTTCAAGTTATGACGCCTTCGTTTGTATATTTGAGAGAAAGGCTTTGGATTATCTGTTTGAGGTGAAGGGTAGTCATCCATGTGCTTACAATTATTATCATCCTTTTCAGGTGATGGATACTCAGCCATGCTTTCCCTCTTGCACACAGCTAGAAGATTTTGAGTTTCTATAGGAAGCTTGTTCACATCAAATGGAGCTTTGTTGAAAGATTGAGTGTCCTACAACAATTAAAACAAAAAGACTATATAAAACAGAAGTTGTATTGCAATGGTCAGAACAAAGAAATATTTCTTTATAAAACAGCATATATGTGCGAATAGACATGTTACAAATAAACTTAAGAATCCATCATCCACAATTGAGTCACTCATCTTTTAATAAGTTGTAAAAACTGGAAATCTTAAGAAACAAGAAAGACTACTAAAACACAACTTGAAAAATACACATTTGATGAGTCAAATTCCAAATCAGTGAATCAATGTTGGCAGATAAACCACAAAAATGTAGAAGCTAATTCTTCTACTAATAAAATCAACAGCATCAAACGTTCTTTGTGATAGAAAGGTGACTTTTAAGCTTAAAGGGGAATTTTACCAAACAACAATAAGACTAGAGCTGTATCACTATACTAAATGTTGGGTGCTTTTGAAATTATAGGGATTTAGATAGAGAAGGAATAAAGAGAACAGTAATATCATTTAATATTGATATATGATGTGTAATGATATGATACAGGCAGAGGATAAACCCATATTAACTGGTACTAGACTCCTAATCCTTATCAAATCAAATAAGGAAGCATAATGAAATCTAGAAACCAGTCTTAAAAGGGTGCTATGAATCTAATGATGATGATTGACATCTGCAAGATTTCTTGTCCTGTGGAATCCTTAGGTCTTGCTTCTGAAGACATGATTCCCATAGATTCATACCTTTCTTATTACACACATAAACTTTAGAGTCCTTTCCAATATACCCAAAAAACGATTATAGTGAGCTCAAGATTCACACCAATGGCCTTTTTCATCTCAAATACAAAACTTCAGATTTTGTCTCATCTAAAATTTGCTGTCACTGAATTTCTCCACCAATCACTGTACCAAAGCCTTAGTAATCTTTATCACCCTTAACCAACCAGCACAAAGACATGGAAGACCCCTACTTGAAATTAGAGAAGAGACAGAAAGACTGAATTGTTTCTCTTGACTAAAATGTAGAAAAACTGTACACACATGTATAAATCCGAATGAGGATACACTAATAAAAGAAATAAGGAAACCAATCACAGATTAAAACTGTACACAATCAACCCCTAATTACAATAATTACACTCACGATCCTACTTAATTACAGGTCGTATCTAATCATACATAGCCATCTGTCATTCTTATCTTGCAAGTAAGAATTTGAAATCATTCTGTGGAGAGACCCGTTTAAAGCACATCCACCAACTGAAGCCCCGAAAAGGATGTGTGCGGTAGTTAGTTATTAGACCACTCTCTAACTTTTCTTTGATGAAGTGTTGGTCTATTTTTATATGTTTGGTTTTGTTATGTTTCAGATTGTGTTCAATATTGATGGCAAAATTATTATCACAATATAGCCTTATAGGTTTCTCATACTTTATCCTGATGTCATCAAATATGTTCTTCATCTATAGCACCTCACAAATTCTATGATCCATAGCTTGAAACACTACCTCTGCACTCAACCTTGCAACCACAGTTTCTTTTTACTCCAAGTCACCAAGTTTCCAACCAAGAACATGTAATATCCTAAGGTGGATCTTCTATCTATATTGGCCTGCATAGTCTGCATAGTATTGAAGAATCTTATTTACTGTTTGTAGATGTCCTTCACGTGGATCATGCATGAATTGAGTGACCACACTTGTCACATAAGCAATATATGATCTAGTATGGGCCAAGTAAATAATTCTCCCTGCCAGTCTCTTATATCATGCCTTCTCTATACCTGAGCTCTCCTTTTCACTTCCTATTCGGTGATTCTACTCAATGGACACTCTAGGGATGATAACACTTGTATCCCTTTTTGTTTGATGCATACCCAATGAAAACAGACTTGACAACCCAAGGGTCTAACTTGCAACGATTTTGGTTGTAAACATAAGCAAAGGAAGCAAAACCAAACACATGAGGTGGAAGACAAGTTGTGATATGAGAGGAAGGAAAGAAGGACAACATGTATTGTATCAAAATACTGCCAATCAGGACATGAGAGATTGAGAGGGCAGCCTATCGATCACACAAGTGGTAATTAACATTGCTTCTCCCTGGTAAACTTTGGGAACAAACATTTGGAAGAGTGTGACATTTTCTCTGAATCCGAACCCTGCTGAAAGTGTGTGAAAGAACCTAAGATAGTAGAGTTGTGCAGTCACTTCACATATGCTTTATTTTTCATGCAGTGTTCAGACTTTATTTGAGAAGAGAAAGAACAATGCAGTCACTTTTGAAATTTCATTTTTCTCCGTCTCTCTTCTTTCTGACTTTCTCATCAGGTGGAAAAGGCCTCAAACTCATCTTCTTTCTGACTTTCTCATTAGGTGGAAAAGGCCTCAAACTCACCCTCAACCTCAACTCGCTATGTCACATCATTGTTGCAAAAAACTTCACCAGATGCAAATCTTCAGCCAGTGGCGACATCCAAAATCGACCATTGCTCGACCTTAATGACACCTAAGTTGAGTATCTAGATATCCTCAGTCACATTACTAGAGACATTAAGAGAACTCTTACCAGTAATGGTGATAAACCCTTATTTTATGCATCACATGGTCAAAGAGCAAGTGTAAGATGCCTTATTAAAGGAGATAGATTTCTTTTCTATGGTTAAGAAATCGTAACCAGCTCAAAGAGGGAGAAACCCAAGGGCTTTCAATATCCAAGAAAGGGGTGGGAGTTGGAGCAAGATGAACCCTGAAATGGAACAATGGGTTGTTGATTTTGTGGCAGCGCGATCATGAACAAAAGACAAGATGGCAGCTTGTGGCTTACATGCACCAGTAGCTCTACTTGCGATTGGCAACATATCAGAACTTCGATGACAACATCTATCAGATCAACCAAGGAAGCAGTCAACGGTGTGGCAATGGTGGTGGTTAAGGGTGCTGATAGTGCTACCTTGGTTGTTTGCACTTCTAAAGGTGCCAAAAAAATCCTGTAATGAAGGAGGGTAGGGTTTGAATGCACAAGCAGAGCCCCCTAGAATCGGTAGCTTTAATACCGACTTGAAGATAGAGAAGAAAGATTGAATTGTTTCTCTTGATTAAAATGTAGAAAAATGCCCCCCCCCCCCCCCCCCCCACACACACACACATAGAGAGAGAGAGATCCTAATAAGGCTACACTAAGGAAACAAGACACAAATTAAATGTACACAATCAACCCCCTAATTACAATCACAATCCTACTTAATTACAAATAATATCTAATATTATCATATACAACCACACCAACACCCCTAACACCCATGATTGTTAAAGTCATCTAGGTAACTTGGTTCTGTGATATTTAGGATGAGATACCTATGGCTTCTTTAATTTGTTAGCAACAAAAACATTATCAATCCATGCAAGTTGCAAACTTATCATAACTAATGGCACCCTTAGTATTTACTCTGGATAATATCCAAAATTTTATGGATTTTATCCGTTCTATAAAGGAACAATTCTTCCCCAAAGTTCACTTTTCCTTACCAACCTAACTCCTACAGAGGTACAACCTCACAAAGAAACCACAAAATTTTCTAAGAATGCAAAAAAGAAAAGGTAAGGTCCTCTTGGTCACAAACTCACAATTAGGACTCTCAAATTCTCGATGTTGGGTTTGTTGGTAGAGCTAGAAAGGTTGTTCCTTGAATATCTGTCACTATATAAAATCTTTGTACATTTATTTCAATGGTGCAAAATGGGTCTCTTTAGTACTCATCCTTTATAGCCAATTTGTGGATTAAGGTTGTTGGAGTTGCAGCATCTTCTTCATCATTGTGTTGATGGTAACACCACGCCCAACTAAATCAATGGCCTTGGACAAACTTGATAACCACATCTGGTTTTGTCTTTGGAAGGGTTCACACCTTCACAGTAAAGAGGAAGGCCGGTGAAACAGATTAGTTCCTACAAATGTACCCACAAATTTAAGATCTTTCATTTTCACCTTGTTTCAAGCTAAAATGGCCCTTCACTCTAAAATGAGTGCTTGCTCAATTCTTTCCAATTGTCTTTGGAATCCAATTGGTAGTTTAAAGAATCCCATAATCTTCCACAAACTCTTAAATAGAACAACTTTCCACAATTCCACAACCTGCATTGAGAATTTTCATGTTGCAAGATTCCTCTGAAGATAAGTATATAAGGTAAGAAAAAGCAATCACCTATCTTAGAAAGGTCAATGAACATCCAACATTCAAGATGAAAAATCGTGCCACTCAAAAGCAATCACCCATTCAAGAAAGCAATGTGACCAGAGAAAGATGAAGTATTGTGTCACTTGAAAGTGATTCTGGCATACAGTATCTACTAAAATTTTATTAGTGCATGTATCGATTTTCAATGGTCAAAATCTTGGTCTTTTGAAAAACGAATAGCAAAATCCACTGAATCAATTGATCATTTTTATTTGAATTGAATCAACTTATATATAATAGACTAAGACAAATACCCAAAAAAACATAACTTACGGCATATAATTTTTTAGCTTTGGAAAAAAGAAAAAGAAAACATTAAGACAAAAATAGACAAAGTAGGAGAATATGAAGGATAAAGAATCCACCTCGGGGAGAAAAGAGAAACGGACAAAATACCGATGTAGCATGGGGAACACTATTATTGCACATTTACAACTGACATATGATCAACATATTAAATTGAAACTGACTGTTATATTACTATTGTTTTAAAAAAAGAACAAAAGAATCATTATGGCAAAAAGGAAGAAAATACAATGAGTTTGGAGGATAAAGAGTCCTCCTTAACAAGGAAGGCTCAAAATAACTAGAGTAAAAAAAAAAAAAAAGCAACAAAGCTTCTCAAACCCATGGCAGAATGGTTTGGGATTTGTTGCATTTTTTTGCAATAGCAGTGCCATGGCCACCATGGTGGAATGATGTGGCAGATTTTTTGCCAACCACCATAGGCATTTTGTGAAGGGAGGCCAGCTATACCGATGCCATTGGCCGCAATGGCATGTTTATATGATGGAAATTGGCCTTCCACCATTGATAACACTTTTTTTTAACGAATAATCAATGATCGTAAATAAATTAAATGCAAAGCAACAATAAATTTATTCCAAGATGAATCCACAAAATTAATTATTAATAACAAATATTGAATATAAACCCAAAAAACTTGGAGGGAACTAACCTGTACAACACCATTTCTCCCTTCAGCGCATAAAACACCACCATTGCCTTCAACACGTGGTTGGTGGGCAAAAGAGCGGTTATCCACATGGTCTGCCCCTGGAACCATTCCTGATGCGTCATCCCACTCTTCTTCAATGAAGGGCGCATACCGTTGCCCATTTGGAGGTCCTATGTTATTTTTGTGAAACACTCTACACAAAACATACGCATCCTTCTCCATCGAACAGAGAAATGCAAAAAAATTATTAACCATTTGTAACATAATAACAATGTCCATATTGCAGTACATAGCAAGCTATTCTTTCGACATTTACTAAAGAACAAAGCTCAAACACCTGCATCCAAGTGTCATATACACAATTTTCAGTTCGCCAGGGTTCGGGAACCACATAAAATAACTAAGCTAAGCTCCTCATTTTATCAACAAGAAAATGGGAAGAGCTCACAGTTGCAGCAAGGAAACAGCACAAATCCACAGTTTAAGCCTATCTCAGGCTTCAATTTCTAAAAATTAATTCTGTAATCTCACTCACCTGAGGCTGACAGGATCCAGTCCCAGCCCTCTCAAGCTCCTCTTCAACAAGCCTGTACTCATGCATGACCCAGTTAGTCCTCTTCCCATCAGGAGCTCTGCCACTATGAAACACCAACGTTTTCTTCAGCCCCACGGTCCTTTGGTCATGCCTCACCGGTCGATCATTCCCAGTGGCTTTCCAGTACCCTTTGCTGGTAGCCCTGTTCATCCTCCCACCATTCCCATATTTCTTGTCCAATGCACTGAAAAAATACCACTCCTGGTCCCTAGTCTTCAACCTTGACTTGTCTATTCAAACATTCAACCCACAAACATCCACAGGAGTCAAAAAAACAAAAACATCATTGAAAAAAACCCAGAAACCCCATTAAGGTAAAGCACTTGAAAAACCAAAAAAAAAACCCAGAGAAATAAAACAACAAAGATTTCAAATTTAAGCACAGAAAGGTGGAAATAAAGTGAAATAAAGTGGAAACAGAGGGAGTGACCTGCTAGGTCCCAGGGTTCGCTCCTGTATATGTCAACCTCAGATATGGCATCAAATCGGAAGCTTTTGCCAGAAACCTTGCGCTTGAGGTAATAAATAACAAGCTCCTCATCAGTTGGGTGGAACCTGAAGCCTGGAGCAAGAGAGGTAGGTGGTGCTGGTGGCGGTGGCGGCACTGGGTTCACTGTGGTGGTGGCAGTGGTTGGTGGTGGGGTTGAAAGGCACATAGTTTCGCGACCCATGTTGGAGAAGAAGCAGCAAAAGGAGTGTGTGCTGCGGTGGATGGATACGGTGGATTAGGGCTTCAGTGGTGAAGTTCCCTACGCCAAACGGAAAAGATGGGTCTTTGATTGAGGGTCAAGCAACAAAAAGAGGGTACCTTCAATGACAAGAAATTCTAACACTTGGTGACCTCCAGGGATTGAGATTTTATATTTTTCATCTTTTTATATTTTAATTTCTTCCAAATGAAAACTTGTTTTTAGGTTGCATTGTGCTGTCTTTTGAAACTCAACAAATCAAAAATAATCTGACCCCTTTATTTTGTTTGGATTTTTTTTTACTTTAGTTGGATTGCATACTGTAAATGAATAAAATAATTAAATGGTGTGGATATGGATTCAACGGGACTTTTTGGGAAAACGCAAGATTTGGTTTTTCTTTTCTCTTTTACCGTTTTACTGCTATCGAATTCGGAAGTGAATAAATGAGCTGATTTCCTTCTTTTTATTCTTGGGAGGAAATCATTTGGGACCATCCTCAGTCACATTTCCCATATATGGCCCATTCTTATTAGGGTTATCATCTTGTTTCAGGACCAAATAAGCATTGTGCCCCTCAAATTATATTATTCTACTTTTTTTATATAGTTTTATACCTCAAACATTTTTTTTAAAATTTTTACGTAGTCATTTTTTTATATGGTAGTTTTACATGCATACTTCATCTTAGCAAAAAATCTAACTCATTTTTTTACATGGTAGTTTTATAGCCTTTTTGTTGTTAAGAGGAGTTATGAATTTATGATAATGTGATTTTCTTGTGACGAAATTTTTATCTTTTATGCAGCATAGTCGAGTTTGTATTTGAATTATTCTAAATCGATAGAAGATTGTCGTTAATGCTACTGGGAGTTGTTTCAAGCTTTAATGTACAGTTGAGATCAAAGCAGGGGGGGTCAAACTGTTGCTGGTAAAACTTATTAAGTTTAGGATATGTTCGGTTAAGAATAGTCCTTAAGTCAGTAAATCAATGCCAAGAAATGTTGACTTATATTCGACTTAAGGGCTTGAATTAATAGGTTCAAAATATAAGAAGCGTGAATGTGATTTATTCATCAATTTATATTATTTTGAAATTTGTTAAATGTTGAGTTATTAAAAAAAAAGTCATCTAAATCAATGGTTCAAATAATATTGAATATGACTTTTATGGTAAAGTATTTAATGCTAAGAATTCAATTCATATTTCATATTTTCTGGTCTTTTTTATTTTTTATTTTTTATTAGATTGATATGTATGATACGGGACAAATTTAACTATTCTTATCTTTTTTCCTGAAAAAAGCGGGTCAGTTTAGGTTTAAAAAAGACAGGATCAAAATTTTAAAATTCATTCCCCAATCTTCATTCTCCTCAGATTTTTTAGGTTCATGGAAACTCACAAATCTTCATTCTCCTCAGATTTTTTAGGTTCATGGAAACTCACAAAGAAGTAATTATTTTTTTAAAAAAATCATTAAGCTTTGAGTTATTGAAATAATGGTGAAATAATATTAACCATGTCTTTTATGATAAAAAATTTAAAATATTTAATGCTAAGAATTCAATTTCTGTTCGAATGTTTTGCCTTTTTCATTTTTATTAGATTGATATGCACGGAAAGGGATGAATTTGAATATCCCCGTCTTTTTGCTTGCAAAAATGGTGGGGTTAAAAAAATTATAAGATTTTTAAATTCATCCTCTTCCATGTGAAGCTTTATTAGGTTTGAAAAAAGTCCACAAAAATCCCATTACAATAATTTTAATTTTATTGAATATTGAGCTATTAAAATAATAAAATGTCATTTAAATAAATGATCCATATAATGTTGACTATGACTTTTATGATAGAGTTTGTAAAGTATTTGATGTCAAGAATTTAATTTTTGTCTCGTAATTTTCTTCTCGTTCTTTCTCATTTTTATTAGATTGACATGCATGATAAGGGACAAATTTAACTACTTGTCTCTTTCACATTTGATTTTGAAAATCAATTTAATCCGGTACAAACCAAATTTATACATACATGTATTTTTTATTTTTAAATTATGAATTCACTCACATTTTTATTTATTTTTAAAATATTGCATAACTTACGTATGAAAAATATATTTAATGAAATATATTTTTTCTAGTAATTAGTAAAATAAAAATATATAAATATAATTATCAAGTTGCTTGAAGTTTTTTAATAATATATATTTTCAGAGCTATACTACAATCAGCCATACAATGATTTATAAATGGGATATTTAGTATTTTAAATTATTTCCTACTATATTTATTATATATATCTCATAATTCATTAAACATATTCTCTAAAGGAAAAAATAAAAAATTGATACAATCCAAACTGCTTAAATTATATTGGACTAAATCAAATTTAAATTCTAAATGAAAGTGACTACATGATGAATCAAGGAAATCAAAATAATTGAATTCAATGATTTTTTTTCTAACCAACTCAACCAAACCCGCAAACATCCTAAATAGAAGTGTTTTTAGGCATGCCAAAAAAAAGAAGAAAAAGAAGTGTTTTTTAAAAAAAAAATATCGAATAAAATCGTTTCTAAAAAGTATTTTCACTGTTATGGAGTAATTTGTTTTATCTCAATCTTATACATTGAACATCTTATTTGTATTTTGTATTCATTTAAAATATATTTATAAATTTTAATTTTATTTTACAACTAGTCTAAAGAATTTTTTTTTCAATCATCTCAGACGACTATTTTTATCTTTATCGCCATACTTAATCTTCTATACTACTTATTTATAATTGAAAGGTTAAATTAATTATTTTATTCATTTGGTAGGTTTACTTGGTCCTTTATTTTTAAAAATATATAATTAGATCTCTTATTTTCTTAAAATGATTTAATTTGGTTCTATTTTCCTTTCATTAGCTCTGAGCATTTTAAAAAACGAGACCAATTTGTATGACTAATCACGAAGAGTGAACAAAAATATTTGTAATTAATTATTTTTATAACTTTTACCAAAATCACTATACAAATTAACAAAGTTTTAATTTATTGGGATTTGTAATTGAATTACAAAAGAAATACAAAATAATTTTACTCATAACTTTTTAATTTTCAATAAATTCCAACCAACAATAATCCATACATTAATACTATATTTTTTTTACATTACCATTCAACCACAAATTAACATGTATAATAAATTTGTTGACTTCTATCATAATTATCTTAAAATCATATATAATACTAATAATTTTTATTGGTTGACACTGTAATTTTTTTTTTACATTAATATTACATAGCAATTAAATTATTCTCAATAATCACATTAATTAAAATCCATATTTATCATGATTTTTTTTATTAATTTACAGTGTAGTTTTTTATATTAATATTACATGTAAATTGAACTCAAAGTTTTATGGAGTGCTAACAAATACTATTGTTTAACACTGTCAGCATGATATTGTTGTAAAGTATTAATTAGGTTCATTGAAAATTAATTTTTGTTAAAAAAAAATAGTTGAATAATCTCTAGTTGAGTTTTCACTCTCAAATATTTTTTTTTTCATGAGCCTTAAAAACAATACAATATCTTACTTAAAAAATTTAAGTATAAATTTATTTAGATTAATAAAAAAATTAGTCCTAAAAAAAACATTTAATTGTTATGCACTATTAATATAAATATTTTTATTAAAAATAATGCCACTTTGTATTATTGATTAAATTTTATTAAAAATTAAAAAATTATGAACTTTAATTGTTATGCACTATTAATATAAAAAAAATTAAACTATCAATTAATAAAAATATGCGATATATATAATTTTTAAAGATAATTATTATAAAAACCAATAAATTTATAAAAATAACATTTCTCTTACTTATTTTTCCAGCTTTATTTTTGAAAATTCCCCCCGAATTTTATTGGAAAACATTAATCATCCGCATTGAGGCTTGTAAATTGTCGTTGGGCAATAAATAATAATTTGATGCTAATACCCAAAAGGCAACAAAGAAAAGGGTGAGAAATTTTTAACCTTTGGCAAATGGCAATGATCAAAGATGAAAGAAGGAAAGAGTAAAGAGAAAAAGTCACTGGTGGTTGGTTGGGTTGAGTGCAAGGTGTGTGTGGTTGTGTAGCCCTATCCAAATTGTACTACAGCCTTTTCCTACTTGTCTATATGATTTTACTGTTCAGTTGAGTTGTTCGAGGATCTATCCCTGTAATCTGTTATCCAACCATACACGTTCCAATCACTTACCACATTCACATTAGCATTTAGAGTGAGTTTGAAAGAGAAAATATAAAAAATAATATTAAAAAGAAATTTTATATTTTTTATATTTTACTTTACTTTAATTTTTATTTATTTTCATTTTTATGTTTTTATCTTCTAAATCATATACACCATTATAGTAACTATATTCTTTATTCACTATTAAGATTACTATCCATAAATACTCCATGTTTATTTACTTATAATTACAAGACAAATGTTAGCTTGTGTTTTTAAAATGAATTAAGAAATTAAATGATTTTTCTATATTGAAGTAAAATTATGTTATTTATGATTTTTTAAAATATTATTTTAATGATTTTTATAATAAATATTTTTTTAGTTCTTTAATTAAATCTCAAAGATATTGATTAACAAGATTCTAATTATAATTAGGTTATTGGTTAAAAAATTTAAAATTGAAATATTTTTATTAGAAGCTCGAAAAATTATATTATTTATGATCTTTTGTATTTTTTATGATTTAAATAATATTAAAAGATTAAAATCTAAAAACTTTTTTAAAAAACTAAAGTAGAAAATCTTTTATTTATTAGGAACTAAAAAGTTATCAAGAAAAAAAAACTCTTCATATTAGTGTCTTTGTTTTCTTGCTAAAAGATAATTTACTTGTTTAAAAGTAGTGTGAAGTGAAAATGGTGGTCTTATTGCTTGGGAGACAGAACTCGGAAAAATAGTGCCCGTGGGCCTTTGTTGCTTAGATTTTATAATCATGCCTGAGTGGCATGTGTTGCACGTGTACTCATCCTGTTGCATATGCCCCACGTGTCCTTATCCTTATTTTTTTTTTCTAACTCTATCTTTAATATAGTAGTAGTAAGTATTGGTTTAATAAGCTTTGATTAAATAATAGCATATTTTTTTAATATTATTAATATATTTTAATTAAATTTTAAAAATATTATACATACTCTAATATTTAAAATTTAAGTTCATTTTAGTCACATGCTTATGACGACAACTACAGTGGGTCCCAGAGTACTTATACTTGGAATTCAGGTGTTTGACCACAAATATTTACTTGCCCCTTGTTCGCAAAATAATGGATTTTCTTTTAAGAAGGAATTAGTAATATTTTGTATTATTAAGAAATTTTTTCAGAAATGCCGCGATACCTTACCTTCAGGAATATGCATAAGCTGCCCCCTTTCACCATTTCGAATTGATTGGAGCTTAATTTTGATGGTCTAAATTTTTGAAATTAGACTTGTATCTTGAACATGAGTTTATATTATATTTTAAGTTGTCGTAACTCCGTCTGAGATATTCTGTATTCTTTTAAAAATATATAATTTTTTTAATAAGATAAATAATATTTTATTTATTTAACAGATGTTGTTTTGTTCCTTTGTCTCGTATTGATTAGTCTAAAATGAGTGAGAAAAGACGGGTAAAATAAAATGTACAAGTTATTTTTAAAAAATAATTTAGCTTATTTATGTTATAAATAGATAATGTTTTGTTTCTTTGTCTCGCATTTGATTATGTTATTTAATAAATTATTCTTTGTTTCTTTGTTTTCATCCTTTGATTTTTGAAGGATTCTCTTTTCCCTAAATGTATCATGTAACTTTTTTTTTTCTTTTTAAAAGGAAAAAACTAAACCAAACACTAACAAGTTTTATTAATAATTTTGTGTCTTAATAAATTTCAATTAATAAAAAAATGCATTCTAAAAAAGGTTACTACATTACTCATCTAATTTCTTACACAACATAAAATTCAATACAAATGGGTATTTTCAACTCATCTAAATTACTCAGTAAATATATTAATTTTTAGGTCCTTGAAATGAAATATATTTTTTTAGTTTTAATCGTATAAAATTGGGTTCATTCCTAATTCTTATATTTAATAAAAATATCATATATAGTTTAGCTTCATACTAAAAAAATCTAAAAATACATCATTTTTGTAAATTTTAGAAACAACAAATAAATATTTTTTTTTCAAAAAAAAAATCATATCTTTAACAATAAAAATATACTTAATCCTTTTTATAAAAATCTATAAAATTATTTTGTTGCAATCTAGATATAAATTCCATACAATATGAGTGGAAATGGGTGCTTGAGATCATTCTCAACGGGTCAAATATTAGCACTTAAATAGTATAGAAGAGCAGGTTGATTGGTGATTAGTGACGTTGAATAAATGAAACATATATGCCACGTATGTCACTGTCCCATTATATTTCCTGTCCCCAGCACGGCATCATATCTTCATTCTTCAACATCTTAGGTTTCATTTTCTTATTTGTGTATTCTGCTTCCTCTGAAATCGTGGCTTCATTATTATTTGGGCGATGTGGGTCGCTTTCTTCATCTGTCATGGCTCTAAATTCTCAACCCTTAATAATTGAGAAAGATCCATTCATGTTATGTGATAAATCTGTGTAATTGCTGCATCATATAAAATTAATTCAATCGATAAATTAGTTAATGTTGTTTTTTTTAATTTTATATAAATTCAACGTATGTTTGTATATCATCTAAAAATATATAGTTACTTCTGTTTTAAATAATAATATATATCTATTAAATTAAAGTAATATTATGGAGTATTAGTTAGTTCTTGACTTATATAAAGTTTATAATGTTAATATATTTTATGACAGCAGTAGCTGTAAAAAAAGAAGAAGCTATAACTGCAGTTTAATTGTAAAAATTTGATATCTATTACATATTTTAAGGGAATAATTTAATTAAAATTTATACGATTATTATGAGAAAAATATAAACATTTAACCACACTGATTTAACAGTGTTTGTGAGACAAAACCATTAAAAAAAAAGAGTCAAAATATGTAATAAAGATTCATTCGAAAAGAGCTATATTTTCCATTTCTTTTAAAGGTCACACACCTTGAACAACATTTACTTAAAATATAACTTTATTAAAGATTGTTAAACCATAGCAAAAAGAAAAACCATTACCTACTATAAAAAATGAATCCACACTATCGATTTGTGTATAGAATATTCAAATCTCAACAATACATCCCTATCCAAATGATTTATGCTTCTCTCATCCCTAAACACTTTCAATTAAATTATTTTATTCTCTTCCTTTTTCCCTTTTGTTTCCCTTTTCTTCCTTTCTTAGACCTAACCTATACTCCCCTTTCCACCTCTTTGGAGCATTGTGCCTCATCATTAGAGTCGCTTTAAATAAAAGTATTAATAGCTATATAGCAACACCTCCATTATGCTACCCAACCATTGACACAATCGATCTTCACTGTCCAATCTCTTGCTTAGCTTTGTGCATTGCACCCATGGATGAAGCTTGTTAAACCCCCTTAATTGTTGCATGACTATAAAACTGCCCCACCAAGTTGTCGCAGCCTAAACCCTTCTAATCCACTTTCTTTTTTTCAACAAAAGACAATGTCTCTACTATGGAAACACTATCTTAGGCATGGCTAGCTAGCTAAGATAACATTGGCCTTAAAGACAATGCTTCCAAAGCATTATCTTTGTTCGTGCATTTAAAAGTACTTGAAAAAAACAACTTTTAAGGATGATTAAATGTCACATGAAAGCTTCCTTCTTTATTATAAACCTTTTATTTTATCGATATAGAATAACCGATGAATAGGGGTAAGAATATGTTAGACCAGACCAGACTTTGAAAAGTCTGAGCCTAGTCTACGATTAATTTTTGAGGCCTGAGTCTGAAACTTTTTTAAAAACCTTATTCACATTAAATCTTTAATATTCTTTTGCTCAATAATGAGGAATATAAAGGGGCACATGACTCACACCTAAATTATAATTAAAGTCTTACTTGATTATAGGAATAGTTTCAAAAAAATAATATATATATATATATATATATATAGGTCGATCTATCAGGCTTATTAATAAGAATTTTTAATAAATTTAAGTCTGATCTATTTAATTTAATAGACTTAAAAAGCCTAAGCCTAACCTTTTAATTAAATAGGTCAGTCCAGACCAGGTCGTAGGCCCCTGTAGGCCGGCCTGACTTATTCCCACCCTACCGATCAATTAGCCTACGTTTATGGTTAACATGTTATAATTATAAGATTCTTTTTACTAATTTATATTATTTAAGAAAAATAATTAATTTAATTAATTATATTAAAATTGTCAATTATATTATTATTTTAAAATTATTATTTTCTTATTTTTTTATTTAGTTAATTGTTGATTATTAATGTTTAGAGAAAAAGTAATTAAGTAAGATATGTACGGAAATAATTAATACATTTAAAAATTAAAAAAATAATTTTATAAAAAAGGACAAATGAATTTCTGAAAAAAGTTCAAGATCATCCCTTTATAAAAATATTTTTATGCAATTCTTAAATTAATATTTACTCCCTCTGTTCCTTTTTAATTATTATTATTTTTTAGGAATTTTTGTTCCTATTTAAGATCACGTTAAACATTATCTTATTAATTATGTCTTTACTTATTTTCTTATTTTTAATTAATTTATACGTATATTTATTATGGAATGAAAAGAGAAATAAGTGAAATAAATAACTTCACAATTATTTTATTAGAAAAAAATTATTGTATTTTTTTTTCTCCAAAACAATCTTCAAATACATATAAAAAGTAACGGAAGTAGTATGATATAAAACGTTTATACCTAAAAAAAAACTTTTAAAATGAAAAACTTCACTACTAGAGAATGAGACCCCAGAAAGCATGATTCTCTCTATTAAAAATGAAGCACTCAACATAAATAATTCGGAAATGTTTATGAGTATTCGGCGCTTTACTGCCCTTTATTTCTTGTCTATAATGACTTAAAGGCAAAATTTTGCCCACTTATCGCTTAACTTATTATACTTTGTGTTCGAAAATCAACTCAGTATTACAAACACATGCATAACAAATCATAAATGTGTTAAAACATTAATTGTTTTTTTCTTCTCATTAATGTTTTATAGGAGGCAAATTCGATTGAACAAATTAATAGTGTAAAAATTCTTTCACCATCAATGTATTCTAATGAAATTGTATTTTAATAATAAAAGCGACAAGTTTCATATTTTTCTATAATTGCTTATTATTAGTAAGTAAATATATGGATTTTTTGTAATTTGAATACATTAATAATAATAATAATAATGTGGAGTTTTGAGGTTGTTTGTTATTTATTTAGTTTGAGGAAATTAATGATAATTTTTTTCCTTTAAGATGATGGTAATTCTTAATTTCATCTTTTTTTATTAATCTTAATTTCATCTTTACCCTTGGTTGTAGAAATATTTGGAAATTAAAAGATTCATTGTTCGTGTGGGCATGCAAAGTTGTTGTGTGGATATGATGGAGGAAATGAATTTTAGGAAATATAATTTAAGTTGTTGCGTGGAGTCTGTGGACACACAACAGTAACATGTGGTCACAGGAATAATTAATAAATACGATATTCATTTTGGGCAAATTGTGTGGGTACATGGCCATCCTCTATTGTTGCACGAGTTGACTAAAATACATCTTTTTTAGAGAGAGATATAGCTTGCCACAAAATTGGCTTGTGTGACCACAATTAGAAAATATATTATAAATACTTAAATTGACTTTCATATTTTGTACTTTTTACCTTAGAAACTCAATCTAGTACTCTCTAGTCTTTACCATTTTGTGAGGTTGTGCAATGCTTAAAACTTGAGGAATCAAAATGAAGTTATTTCTCAACTTTTCATCTTTTCTACATTATGTGTAATTAAATTCTCATGTCGGGGAAGGATGGATTTTTTTTTTTTTTTTTTATGAATTGATTATGTTTTAATTTAAGTTTAGATCTTTTAATTGTGTGGTTCCTTTCTGCCAAAGTTTCCTTATTTAATACTTAATTAGTTTAGATTCACCCAAGGGCTTAAGATTATTGAGTTCCATAAATTGACGAGGTTAAGTGTTAAGGAATTGAATTTGATCTAATTATTTGAATTTAGTATTCAATTAAGAGGCATATATTGAGTCGAGAGGGATATTAATTAGAATACACACGAAGAAGAGTAAAAAGATTCTAACTCTGATATTTGTTGACCATTATTTCTCAATTGTTGTGCCATACATTCCATAAATTCTTTGTGTGTATATTGTTTATTGTAGAGCTCCCTGATAAAATAAAATTGATTAAATTATCTATTTGGTTATTTAATTTTATTTAATTTGATTTTTAATTTTTTAAATATTCAATTTAGTCATTTATCTTATTTTTGGATTTATTTTAATCTTTTATCTTTTAAAAAAATTATTTTGGTCATTTATCTTATTTTTTTAATTTAGTTTGATCATTTATATTATTTTATTTTTATTTTAGTCTTTTAGTCTAATTAAGATCCATATCATTAATCATTTAAAAATAAACTCTTTTGATTCAATCTTCAATGATATCAATTTTAAATAAATTAAAGAATCTGAAAAAAAGTTAAGATAAATTATTAAAATAAACTTTTTAAAAGATAAAATACTAAAGTAAAAAAATGATCAAACTAAACTTTTTAAAAAATAAATTACCAAACATATAAAAAAGTTAAATGGCCAATAAAATTCTTTCATCTATTATTATTTAAAACAAATGATACACTTGTTAATTTTACGCACATCAAAGAGTTGATTTTTAATAATTTTTTTCTTCAATTTTATTATTTTTATTAATATTCTAATTGAAAATAATGAGGTTATAAAAGTGAAAAAAGACCAAATTAAAATTGAGATCATTATGATCTAATGCTTTGTTTTCTACCGTACTTTATCACTTATTGCAAGATATGAGATTTAAGTTTCAAATTCAAGTAAGATATCATGATATATTAATTTATATGGATTAGTCTCTGGACACGTAATAACTAACATTCTTTTTCTATGTGCCATTTTTAAATTTAGTACTATTCTGTTCATTACTCTTAGTAGTGAAGATATAATGTGACAAAATGCATTGAAGATAAATAAACAGAATACCATTTTATTGGAAAATACGTTTATGCTAAAAAGGTTTACTAATACAAATTTAGACCCTCAAATTGAAGAAAAGGATTTTTTTTGAAACAAAGTATTCCTAATCGAAAAATATTGAATAATCTCTTGAAGTATTAACATTTATTTAAGAAATTAACATATCTCAACGGATATTTTTCTATACATACAAATCAAGAATCAAATCCATAATTATATAATGACGTAAGAAAAGAAAATATATAATATAAAATAACATCAAATATATTTCATCATATTTTATTCAATTTTAAATAATCTAAACGCTCATTAGTGTCATATCATTAAACTTGACCTAATTTGGTTCAAAATTCAAATCCATAATCGAAGCAGTGATATATCAGTTAGCACTGCGCTGTTTGTTGCCCAGAAGGGTTAGTGCAATAGTGCATAGAATCAAACATGAGTCCTTAGGAGAGTATGACGTGGAGTTTCCATGACTTTTGGCTATCCCACTTCAATGGACTTTTCTGTGGTTATCCCAAATGTTGTATAACTTGTAGTATTTCTTTGATGTGCTAAAAATTCTGGGTTTAATATTCTAGTGTTGCTATTCTTTCGGAGTTTGCAAAGGAGGAGTGGATAAAAATGTACAGCATCTTAATCACAATTACCTTGTGTTAATTTTTCTTTCTTTCTAGAAACACCTGTATTTTGATTTTGGACATTATTCGGGCAATTTCAAACACATTAACTGTTAATTTGAATATACTAGTATTTTTTAGTTTTTAATTAAGAATTAGTTTACCAATATTAAGAATCACATTATTAATACGTGTAAAGAGACGAGCATAAGACGGAGAGAATTTTTCTTCCAATATAGAAATGACAAATGTGGAAACTTCCATAAGCACGGAATTGATATTGCTTTTGCTTTAGTTCTATGTTTATTTTTTTGATGTATTAGTTTATATTTGCTTTGTTTCTGGTTTGTTGCGTTGTTTGGAATTTCCTTATAGGAAGGAAATTTCTGTAGAAAATGACGCACTATACGGCTTCCATGAAAATGACATTAATTTACGTCTTCTCAAGAAAAATAAAAATCTGGTGCCGTGGAATTATGTTAATTAATTTCAATAATTTGATAGAGGAAACTAAACATTTTTAGTACATTATCATTTCACTTCTTGTGAGCTTATAAATCACTCTACCTAAATTTTACTAACTAATCAAGTCACCTAGATTTGGTTTAAGATTTAAGAATCATTTATAAAAAAATAAAGAATTGTTTTGATCAAATTTTTATACTAAATTGCAGCCTTTTCTGATAATTTTAAAACACATTCCAACACCAATTCAATACTCCATTCATTTCATTATAATTATCAAGTTAATTTTTTTTATCTCAAAATAATTATCATTTTAATTTTTTAGTATAATAATAATTATTTCTTTTCACTTATATTTCTTATAATAATAATGATAGACTACAAAATTTATAGATACATCAATGATGATATTAGATTATTTTCATAAAATTATTATCCTGATTCATCTATTTATTATATTTTCTTAATCTTTGTAAAATAAATTAGGACAACAATTATTTTTGTATTTTGGAATAAAGAGAGTACATTTTAAAAAATAATTTTATTTAAATGTTGTCCAAAGTTTGAACCAAAATAATAATTGATATAGAACACATTTGTTTAAGCATGAAGTCACCTTTCTATCAAACATGTACGTATAAAACATTTTTAGTGAATGTGGATAAGTATATAGGTAAATGAACCTCAAGGAAGAATTGATTTTTTTAATTAATTGTTATACAAGGACACAAAGGAAAATATATTTTAAAAGTAAAATGGAGGGAGTAGTTAAGAAGAAGGAAGTAGTAAAAATGATGTTGGTGAAGTTAATCAAGTGGGAAGTGTGTTTTGTTTCACAAGAGACAAAACATTACCAATATGGCCGGCATACTTAAAAGAAATGTTGTGTGCAACAAGAAACGGCGCGTGGACTCAATCCAATCTATGACACATTAAAAAAAAGTGCATAAGAAAGAAAGAAAGAGGAGATTTGTCCTAACCATTCTGAATGAATGAATAGATTTTCTTTAGACCAAACTCTCAACCGCTTGGACTACTTGCCAGCTTCACCTTCTTGTCTCAATTCTTCACCCTATTCTTGAAAGTGAGAGATAATCATGGTGGAATTATTCTGATTTCTGGCTCATTTTGGAAGCTGCAAAAAGAAAAAGAAAACATGGGTTCTGATTCAAGAGTTGGAAGTAGCAACTACGATTACTCCTTTAAGGTTTTATTGGTTGGTGATTCTGGTGTTGGCAAGAGTAGTCTTCTCCTCAGCTTCATCTCCAACTCTAACTCCATCAATCACCTCTCCCCCACCATTGGTACTTCTTTTTTTCTTTCTTAGGAAAATGGAACAAGGTGGCCTAGGATCATACTACGTTCTTAAATTCCATCAAACCATGAGAGGGTCTTTTTGTTGACAAGTGAAATGTTTCATAGAGTCATGCATTCTTGGGGAAAGTACTTACACTTCCTTTCACTTTTCAGTTATATTATTATGGACTTTTTGGTCTTTTAGGAATTTTATTCCAATTTGTGGTTCGGTTATTTCATTTTATTTTTCGATATCCGCATCTTCTTGTTGAACCTTATGCCTATCTTGCTTCTATTTGACTTATGCCGGAGGAATAGTATGTCAAAGCCATTTTACAAACAACTTTTCTGATTGTAAAAAAAAATCTCTTTAGATGGTCTACATAGAATTGAAAATTGATGTCTAAAGAAGTACCATATTGTTTTCATTATATTTTCAAGATTTTGTTTTCATTACATTTTCAAGATTCTGTGAAGGAAGTTTTCTTCCCAAAATCTTGAAAACAGAAATTGATGTGAAAAATAACGTGGCATTTTTTTTTATTATCAGTGAAAAGATATCTATTGCAAAAGAAAACATGAAACAGACTAAACACTTGCTTAACTTTTTTGGTGTTCAATGTCATTCGTTTAAATTTGCTAAATCACTCCATTCATTTTTTGAGGATTTTTTTGTTTGTTTTCATGATCACAATATCTTACTTGAAACTTTAACTAATTGATCCATTGCATATGGTTAAATGGTGCATTTGTCTAGTGAGGTGATGTTTAGGCCTTAGACCTTCTTTGTTCATAGTCTTTTATTTGTCTGATACTTTAAGCTGGTTATGGTTTATTAATTTTGAGGCATTTGACTTTGAAGTTTATACTTCCTTTATGATTGAGTGCTTCGTAGCATAAGCTATTTCGCTCTGTAGTTTTTGGTGTCATCACCTTGTTACATACTGAGCTGTTGGTTCTTTAATCATTTAAGGTGTGGATTTCAAGATAAAGCTTTTTACTGTTGGTGGTAAAAGATTGAAGCTTACTATTTGGGATACAGGTAATTGATCACATTTTCTTTTTTTGTTTAGCTGAAGAGTTTTCTTATATGTATGTATGTAGTTAAGTATTTTCCTTTTTCTAACTCAGTTGTCTGTTCATCTGGGAAAATTCTAGTATTAATAATATTGCTTTCTTGTCTTTGTCATTTATAAACTAATATTTCTATTAGAAGTGATGTTTTTAAGATCTCATTTTGTCCTTAGTTAGGTCTTTAGCAAAGGACAGGGAGATAGATGTCAGTACAACATTAGTTCTTTACCAAATTAAATATTGAGTAAGATTGGGAAAACATGAAAATAACTGACATATGAGGATAGAGTAAGTGGGAATGGTAATTCCTTCTACCTCTTGCTGAAACAGAAAGAATTACATTAAATTATACTTTTATCTTGCTGAAACAGAAAGAATTACATTAAATTATACTTTTATCTGAACACTCAGACAATTTTGAAAGGAGTAAAATATAATGTCAATGAAATTCTGTTTTATTAGTAAATAAACTCTAGAAATGGTTCCTCTTCTTCTCTATATCATCTGGGTTGTTAATCATGATGGAAGCAATTAAAGAGCCTTGCACCATACGAACACAAGCATAATTTTGTTGCTTCGATTTGAATATTATCTGTTTCTTAAAACTCACTAGGACTATGGTACTGATAAGTAATGACAAGATGTCATTAGTCTCTTACAAAACAAATTTTACAGGTCAGAGCCTGACTTTTTGTCTCTTCTCCCTCCCTTTCATCCAATACCAAAGCTTTTGAAGCTAAATTTAGTGATGCAAAACTTTATTCTTTTAATTTGAATGCATTTTCAAGTCTGAAGTTAAAGGTTATAGCGTGAATGTGGTAGTCCAAAAGTTACTGAAGATTTAGACCCGGTAAAGTAATTGAAAGTTACTACAACCCAAACATGTATAGGATAATGTTACGGGAAGAAGGTGATATCGTAGTTTAGTTTCTACATTCCAGTCTTGGTTAGGATTAGATTCTGTCTCTGATTGCAGAAGAAGTTATCTTTCCCATACTGTCAAGATCTCTGGGGGTACATGTTGATCTCTATTACTTTCAAGTTGCATTCTGTTTAGTGAAATCTTAGATTATAATCTTCATTTATTTATTTTTTGCAGCTGGACAAGAGAGGTTTGGAACAGTTATAGGTTCTTATTACAGAGGTGCACATGGAATCATTCTTGGTATTCTTTCTATCTATATATGAAAAATAAATTTATTTATTTTAATATATACTTAGATTTATGACCTTTCATATCGAGTGTATAATGTGAGAGGCCTAACTCAACCCCAAAAATTAGCTCAAGGGATGAGGGAAAGAATATTTTTCTCTCCCCTTTCCTTAAGCATCACTAGCTTATATAAATGATTACAAGCTTAAAGATAAACTAAAAATAATGATAGAATATCTTATCTTATATTTTGATAATATATTCTATCAAATACAAATTGATTAGCTAGGTTAAGAATACTGATAGAATATCTTATCATATATTTTAATAATATATTCTATCAAATACAAACTGATTAGTTAGGCTAAGAATACTGATAGAATATCTTATCATATTTTCTATCACATATGTATTTTTATGGAGGTTATTTTTACAATTTGCGCTGTAGATGGCTTTTTTTCTTCTTTTTAACTTTATATTTAGTCATTTATAGTATCAATGTTTATATTTTGTAAAAGTAATTTTGAAATGCACACTTATTACAGGTTATTATTAAATAAAACAGTGAAAAATTAAACATCACTTTTTTTTTTCTTTTGTCTTATGTTTTGATCATTTGTCCTGTAAGCTATGCAGCACTACTCTTATTCGTATTGTAATGCTTGGATGTACTAATATCCTCTGGAGGTGTAATTTTTAGTATAAATGTGCGTGATAAACTTATATGTTTTCTCTAAATAGCTTGCTCCCCCTTCCCCTTTTCCTGTTTCACTGCTTGTTCATGTTGATTACCGTTTTGAATACTTGATACTACTAGACAGAGACAATTTTTAGGCTGTTGGTTGAAGCACTTTGCATTGCTCTCTAACCTGAACTAGTATTCAAAACCTGAACAAGTATTCAATTCACTTGTGTTTATATAGTTATAACCAATCACCGCTTAATCAACTCCAACCAAATGACCTAAAACCCATACTCTTACTCAGTCAATTGCATTTGATTTTATCATCAGCACTTCCTAAATTCATAGAACATTCCTTAATGGTTTTCTATACTATTTAAATGGTTAAGCTCTTAAAAAGAATGCTTGTACTTGCAAAAATGTGCTGCTCATTCTTTATGCTTTTCAGTATTGCCTTTATTGTTGACATCTAATAGTTTTTTAACTTCAATTTTCTATTTAGTCTATGATGTGACACGGCGTGAGACATTTACAAACCTCATCGATATATGGGCAAAAGAAGTTGAGCTTTATTCAACTAATCATGATAGCATCAAAATTCTTGTTGGCAATAAGGTGGATAAGGTAAATTTTATAGTGAATGGTTTACTCCTTTCCTTACTCAGGAAAAGACAGACAGAAACCATACATATTATGCTATCTTTTTTTCATACTAACTGATTTTGAAGTAATAATTTTTTCCACAATATTATTTTCTTGCTTTTCATTGTTTGGATTTTGAAGACTGTCAGTTGTATTACTTTTCAGGAGAGTGAAAGAGCTGTAAGCAAAGAAGAGGGTATGGCTCTTGCACAGCAACATAGATGTTTGTTCCTAGAGTGTAGTGCTAAAACTAGAGAAAATGTTCAGCAATGCTTTAATGATCTCACATTAAAGGTATATATGATCTTATTACATTTCTGGTGCTCTAGTTGCTTCCTTGTACTCTGCTTTAGCAATATTCCATTTGTTATATTGTGTGTATAATAAAAGCTTGATCATTTCTCCTCATTTTCATATAAATTTAAAAGTTTACATTCAGCAGCTTCTAGTGTCCTTAAGATTTTGAACTTTAAGTTTATGTTTCGAAAATTTATTTTACAAATTTAACCCAAATGATAATAGTATCAAATTATAGATCACCAAAGCAAGAGCTGAAATTTAAAGCATCAACCTCCATTTTCATAAAACCCTACTATTCATTAATCTATTGAAATAATAATCTTATTTTTTATATATTTGTGTCTGGTTGGGTAAGTTAGTAATTATTACTTGCAGAGCACAGAGTAATATGTCTTTTCACGGTTATAATTTTAGTAGAAATAAAGTTCTTAATCAGTGTTATTTAGTACTATGATTTAGAGTATTAAAGTGAAATGTATAACATTGTGTTGCCTCACTATCACTCTTTTCCATTCTCCAATTTTTAACAACTTGTCACCTGCTAAATTCTTTGTTCTTCCATTTGACATTTACAGATATTAGATGTGCCGAGTTTAAGGGAAAGGGGGTCTGTTGCAGTGAAAAGACAAAAGCAGAAACACATATATGAGACATCTAAAAGCGGTGGTTGCTGTTCTTAGTAAATATTCTGCAACATGATTGTGCAATAGATTTTACAATAGGGACTACTATAGTTACTAGTAGGTCTTTTGCATCATATCAGGTGTCACAATCACATAGTTTGGACGATCATATGCTCCAATATTTTTTCCAAGCCTATTTCCATAACTTCCACAAGATGATGCTTGAGATGGATATATTGTTCTCTCATTATCTTGTGGAGCCACAGCATAACAAATTTTGTGTTTTTCAATATATTGTGCTTTTTTTCCCCCCTTCTGTTATAGTTTTGGAAACACCTACACGGTATTGTACATCTTGTGTAAATATATCTCCACTATGAATGTATTAGGGCTGGTTTGAGATTTGGTTAGAATAGGATATACAGCAAAGTTACGAGTACTATTTTTGGGTTTGGTTTACCCCCTTATTTTTGGTACATGGTTTACCCCCTGATAACTTTGGCTGAGAAAACATTTTGTATTCATATCATATGTCTGCATTTGTTTTCAAACCTCAAAAGCACTGGAAGTTGATGTCTTGTTTTTAAAATTTCTTCGTAGTACTAAGAATTATCATGGCGTGGAAACGAAGCTCATCAAATACTTGTGTTGAATTGCCTTAAGGATACCAACCATCATTCTCTCTCTTTTTTCACTTGAATTTAATACCTTTAAATTATAACCATAATACAAAAAAGAAACTAAGTCATTTAATTCAAAAATCTTAACATTTTTGTCCAACAAAAATTGTAAAATTATTAACTCTGCGTGAAAGTATGGAACTTCCTCCCTCCCCTCCAACACAAATATAGTGATGTTTTTCCTAAATTTTAAATAAATTCCCGTCTGACAAAGATTCATTCTGGTGAAATTCAAAATGTGAAATAAACATTCATATCTCCTTGGTGATTTTTTTTAATAGTCTTTTTGGTGAAATTGAATATATCTCGTATTCACGTCGGTGAAATTGAATATACTTAACATCTACTCCCTCCATTAAAAAAAAAAAACTGATATTTCAGCATTAAGCAAAAATTTCATATTAATTGATGTTTTTAATTTTCAATAGAATTTGTACCTTTTATTCCAAATTTACCCCAAATAAGTTATATCAATATAATCATTATAAATCAATATAATGATTTTTAAGTCACTGCTATTAATTACTCAATAGTTACAGGTAATACATATGAATGTTTTAGTAAAATTATTTCAATAAATAATATTCACTATTATTCTCTGTCTATATTTTTTTCACCCATCATAATTAGAATCTGACTTCTTGGTGGAACCACTAAATATCCTTACAAACTGTGATACTTTAAGTTTTTAATATGATTAATCCTCAATTCGGACTAAATCACATTTAAAGTTGTTCACTCCTTTTAATAATGTATCCTGTGAAATTGAATCTTGATTATTTTTCACAAACTCAACATATGTTACCATACAGATTAACACCTATTAGTTTCTTAATATCCAAGCTTTGTATCACTGAAGTTCTTTATTTGAAATTTCATACAGATTAACACCTATTAGTTTCTTAATATCCAAGCTTTGTATCACTGAAGTTCTTTATTTGAAATTTCATACAGATTAACACCTATTAGTTTCTTAATGTCCAAGCTTTAATTTGTATCACTGAAGTTCTTTATTTGAAAGTTCATTGTTGGGATATTTTTACGTGGCAACCCGAGACAACTGTTAGTATTGTATAAGCGGGGTGATTAATGGTATTGTTGGGTGGTCGCTGGTAAATCTCTCTCTCTCTCTCTCTCTCTCTGATATAACTGGTAAGTCTTAGTCTGTGTGTATTTGGGTTACTTCTGGTGCCTTTTTTTTAATATTAAATGTAGTACTTTCTTTCGTTGAGAAAAAAAATGTTCTTGATCTGTGTGAATATTTCAAAAATTAATTATTTTAGAACAGGGAAGTAATATTGTTTCAGATTTTTTCCGTGATACAACTGCTATAAATAATATTTTCTATAAAATACAATGAATATTTTTACTCCACACGTTTTTTTATATATATTTTTATTGATTTATAGCAACAACTACAACATTAGTTGTCACATATACCTAGTTTGATACTCCTTTCGATATCGAAAAGGTAAGAAAAAAATATTTTCTTGTTTATTAATTTTAAATATAAATAAATTTCAATATTAACTTTATCTTAATTAACGAGATATTTCTTAAAAATCCTCCATTCATCTCAGTGAGATTGTGTTTTCAACCACTCATCTATTTTTTATACAAGTTTTAAAGAAGGGTATTTTAAGAAAAATTATTTATTTTTTAAATAAAATTGGTATAATTTAATGATGTTAGTTTTTTAAAAAGTACCGTATAAGTTTTTTATTTATTTTACTTTTTATATTTAAAAGACATTGCGCACAAGTTAATAAATTACCCCATCTGTCTGTTTTATTAATTCATGTGACGTGTTTGTGAGTGAATTCTGATTGAAATCTATACACTAGAAATTCTGCATCAAGTTTTAATTATTGATCGATCTCATTCATCACTATTATGAAAATCATATAAAAAATGAGTTTCATGAACACAATTAAAAAAATATGTTAATAAATTTTTTGTTGTTGTTGAATTCATTTTTCACTCAATGTTTATGACATTTTTTGCTTAGAACATTAGTTGTATTCAAAAGTTTTCATGTATGTAAATTTAATGAGACAAAATTCATGTCTCCAATCAACCAAAAAAATTTAAAATTGTGTGTCAAAATAAAAATAATAATTCTTTTGAAAGAAATATTTTGACTCACTTTAAAAACATAAAAGAATATTTTTTTGAAAAAACAAATTAAATATAATTGAAAACATAAAAGATTTAACCAATTTTCTGCCACATTTTCTTGATGGACAATTGAGCACTTGAATTATATTGATTTTCCAAATGGTGATTCTTTTCATTTTTAGAATTTATGGATACTTTATATAAATTCAACGTTTTCTTTTTCTTTTCACTATGATATATTATCCGGTTTATCCCATATCCCTGTAAAACTCGAAAAAGACTAAAATGAAAAGGACTTTTATGCAGATCGATCCAATATATTCTAATGCCTAAAATGAACTTTATGTTTAAGGTGAGCCTTTTTTTTTATAAAATTAATAAAAATAACAAAAAAAAATTAAGGGCTTTATAAATAACAAAATTGATTTTTTCTCGAGCAGTTTTCGAACCCGACCTATTTACCAAAGGAAAAACACATTTTAGTTACTACTACACTCAAGCAATTAATAGCAATTTTTTTCTCCCGGAGAGCCTAAAATAAGGACTTGGATCACCTTATATTTGGCTTGATCCTGCTTTACCTATATGTATAATGAAAACTTACAAATATCTCAAAAAAATTAATAAGCCAAGTTAATGAACCAACATCCGTTATTTCCATAAAATCATAATACTCCAGGTCCTTCTAAAAACTTAATTTACATTACTTTTAAGTATTATTTTAATCAAGTTATAAATAGGTTGATATAGTTTAATTTTTTGAGACATGTCCTTCTAAAAACTTCTAATGATTTTTTTTATCGATTTATGGTACTTTAAAATTCGTTAATGAGCATTTACAATTGTTTACCAACCATTTTGCATGAATTATTTACCAACCATTTTGCATGTACTGCTATGACAGATTCTAGAGACTTAATTAAGTTTCATAATACGGCTGATCAAAATTTATAATTTGGGCATGCACGACGTTGTAAAGAATGAGATCGAGAGTTGAAATCTAGACAATTGTTCTTTTGATTGTTTTTGGTATAAAAAAAAAATCTAGACAATTTTTTCTTGACACAAAATCTAGACAAATTTTATTACCACTGTACTTAATGCCTAAGAAATTAAGTGCATTTTTTAAATATTTATTCTATTTCACAATGAACTCAACCTACAAATTTAAAATAGATCCAAACACTTACTACAAAATTATTTATTATATGCTTAAGACTAATAAATGTACAAAACTATTAAATAAATAGAAATGCTTAATATATGTGGTAATAAGATGCAATCCTCATTAGTTGCACAAGACTATTATAACTGCATTTGCGTAAATAAATAAGGGGCAGAAAGGTGCATAATTGACAACACATGCACCTTCATGGCTTCAACCAATCCACAGTTGCGAACATGTAATCTAGGTCATGCACTACCAAAGGCATCATATATACTATAAGAAACTATAACGTATTTTCTCCAAATTAAACTAATACAGGAGTGATACACCATTATATTAATTCATTAACGAGACATTTAATTCATATGATATCAAACTCCTTATTTGACGAGCAACAATGGTATTACAATTTTTATTAGCTTAATTTACCAAAAAGAAAGTGACTAGACGGGAAAAAAACTTTCAGTAAAAATCTGACTACAAGTCTTCAGCTCTTGCTAGAGATCTATCTTTTACTCTTCTTCAAATGAAAAATATTTATAGGCTAATTCAACATGTGATATGGGACTTGAATTCATTAAATAGGTCAATTCTATTCTGTAAGGACCATATTAAACGATTTATTCCACCAAAAAGAAATAACAGGATCATCCTGCATCCAACCGCTGCTTGAAAACTGATTCCATCACAACTAAAGAACATTCAACATCTTGACTCAATTCAAGACTTGACCAAACCATTGTCATACTTATCATAAAATGTATACTTTATTCATAGTATAGATGGCAAATGCATCTGAAACACAAAATCACAGCCACCAAAGTACGTACAACCCGATTCGGGCATTGGAAAGAATGTGTCAACTGCAGTGACCACATGCAAATTATAAAATAACTGCAACTTATGCAGGCCCTTTTTTTGTGTGAAATGCAACTTAATTTCTCATAGAACCCTGCCATATTGCAATAGAATATGCAAAAAGTTAGAACAAATAGAAGCAACATACAATCTTATAAAATGTGAACATCAAAGACCAAAGGGGGTATGTGTTTAAGCAAAGGGAATAAGTGGATAAAATCCCCTGGCTAGGATGATATAATAAGCCTTTGATTCAATTCAAACTTTAGTTTTTATTAATTCTTACAATTAAGCATCCAAAGCATAAAAATCGGAAAATCTTCATAAAAGTGGAACAAGATAGACCACAAACTTGAAATTAACAAGTGAACAGATCAACGGATCCCAAAGATAATATCTTAAACGTTAAAGATTGCAGGCTAAATTGATATCTTACGCATAATTATTTCACTTCAGCAATAAAACCACATATCAGTATGTTCACAGTGTAGGCTAGACAGACAGAATAAGCCCGCAAGAATTATGGTAAAATTCATCTTATTTTGAGTTTTTTTTAATGAAAAGATAAAGTGGTTATATAGTAAAATAAGGTTTTAAATAATTTTTTTTTTGCAAGGCTTATGTGTGTGTGGTGTGTCCTAGTGTCCTATATTTGGGACGTTAGTCATGTTGGAGGAGTGTCTGTGTCAAAATCCATGCTTCATAGCTTAAATAATTCATTGCTATTCTAGGATATTCTTGGGAAAATTTAGCTCACATCATGTATTTAAAGTATTACTTGGATAAAAAAATGTGATGTAGAGTCACGGTGCATATTTTGCTAATGTTCTAAAGGAGAAAATTTGTTCTTTTACATCAGTGCTAAATACCTAACTTTCTTGATCATAATGACCTTAAGTTTCCTAGCAAGATCTTCAGATCGAATCTTCCACTCCAAGTTCTTTTGAGCACTGAATCGCCTAAACTCATGGTAGGGTTCATTGCTTCCAATTGAGTCATCAACTTGGAAACCTCAAAATGAACCCGTTCAGCTGCGGCGGTGCTTACATCTCCTCAAAAGAGTCAATGTTGTGTGATGTGCAATGAAATCCTGAGTTAGTGCTGAGGCTTGTTGGGACATGAGGAGGCGTTGGAGGAGAGAAGGTTTCATCTTAGGGTTTGAAATTTCGGGATGAGAGAGTTTGAGGGAAAGCATGCCTATTGTGTACGCTGTTTCAGGAGAACAATTTGAAAGTGAGTGTCAACGTGAGAATGAAAAGAGTTTTAGAAAAATTACAACGATTTTTTAAACAACAATTGTTAAGGCGCGTAAAATAACATTGTTAACAAACATCAAATAACATCAATTTTATTAAAAAAATCGATATTAATAAAATTAATTTATATATCACCATATTTTTAACATTAATTTTAATAAAACCAATATTAAAATAATAATGTTAAAAATATATTTTCTTATGCGTGTTAAATTAAATGTGATTGGTAGTTGAGTGTAACTATATAACAATCACAACATAATTTGGCAATTAATTTTATAAAAAGGGTAAAATTATGCTCCATTGGCTTCAAGCTACGTGGATGCATTTATGATCACCTTGCATTTGCGCAAGTTGGTGCAACAAATTAATAACAAGCTTGGACTTTTTGTACCCGAATTTATTTGGACAAAAAAAGAAAACAAAATTCCTTAAATAACACTCTTTAAAAATTATTTGCCCATTCTGTCGAATTATTATTATTTCCACAACTACACTATTCATGCTGTAACAGAAGAAAATGTTGAGTTTGTTGAGAGGGGAAAAGTGGTTTAGTGACAATAGATTGGGCACATGAAATATGAGATTAGTTTGGTCAGGTGTCCATTCTTGTCAATTAATGTTCTTCTACAGCTTACATTGTTTTATTGTCAATTAAAGGGTTATACAGTTTAATTATTTTTAATATTACTTTTAAAAAAATCTTATTTTTTTTATCATCATAACATTGGTGCAGAAAATTTATAAGACTCAAATTCAAAATTTTATTTAAGAATATCAACTTCAATACTATTCAAATCAACAACTTATTAATAAAAAAATTTAATTTAAAACTTTAAGATAATATTAATCATTAATTTTCAATTATATATTATAATCTTCAAGAAGCTATAATATTAATTACTATTTCTAATTAAAAAAATAAATAATAGTGAGGAAATATATAAAAAAATTGATGCCATACAAAAAAATTTAAAATAATATATTGATTATATTTATTAATCTATTTGCAAAAATCTTAAACATAGATTAAAAGAAATAGAGAGAGTCAAAATGAAATTTCTATTGAAAATATCATATTTATTTATTACCAGTGCATTTTTATCATATTTTTAATAAAAATATTTTTTTTATCAATATATTAAATATTGTTTTGATAATTTAACAAAACCCATTACACTCATATGGTGATTCTACCATTAAAAAGGCTTTTTTCTATTATATGCTCATAGAGATATAGTGTAAAACCATTCATTAAATACATCCTATTAGCGTTTTAATTAAATTACTTAGAAAATAAGTTTTGAATTATTTATATAAAATATATATATATTTTAAATTTTGACCTATTATAGGTATTCACGAGAACCACTACCAAAAAAAGATATTCACGAGAATACAGTAAGAATTAACCCTTTAACAAATTAGTATGTGCGAGCTAGGGTTTGTATATATACAGGAATAATTCTTGCATAAAATTAAAAATCAATACCGCTTTTATTTATTAAGTTTATGACTAATGTGCTCTCAAAATTAATTAAGCTATTCAATTATAATATGTTATGGGTCTCCCTAACTATGTCTTTAGGATATAAGTTAAGAAACTAAAAAATATTTATTGTAAAAACTATAGGAAAATATAAAAAAAATTATAAATAACAAAATTTTGGATATCTTAATAAAAAAATTTCTCCTAACCAATAAATACTTTATTAATTATGGCCCTGATTAGCATTTTGCATATTCTTTTTCAATGTTGTGTTAGTCCGTGTTGATCATGACTTTTATTCATCAAATATATATATTGGGATTCTCCGTTTCAACAAATTCATTATTGCACCCGTGCGGAGGTTGAAAATACCAACTAGCTATTCACAACACAATTAATTAAATAACAGTAGTCTTACTAATCATTGTTATTAAAAAACTAGTTAAGGAATTAAAAAAAAACATTTAGTGTTCAAATCATAGGAGAGAACAAAAATAATTATTAGCACAATCTTGTACCTCTCAATAAAAATATTTATATTTTAAGTTTCTTAATTAATATCCCAAATATACTAATTTATATTTGTCATTAAATAATAAATTATTTTAAGACAATTGTTAGCTTGTGAACTTAGGATATTGATTATGGAATTAGAAGGAAATATTTTTTATTAAGATGTGTAAAATTAAATTCCTCATAATTTTTTTAAATTCTTTTATAATTTTCACAATATATATTTTTTTTCTTTTAATTATTTAATCAATGCATTAAAAACACTTGCTACACCCTCAATATATATATATATATACCCCTCTCTGGTCTTTCCTCTTCATCGTGACACACACGGGCAAGTTTCTGTTCTGCAAGTGTATGTGGAAACCTCCATTATTCCTTTGTATTAGAGGCTTTTCTTTTCCAAATCTTCTCAGCACTGCACTGCTTGCGTATCCATCTCTCGATTCCCCAATTTCATTTCATATCGAGTTCGTAATAATATAGCTAGCTAATTTGTTGAGCTTTTACATGCATGTTTAATTATCATAAATATATATATATATATATATATATATATATATATATATATATATATATATATATATATATATATATATATATATAGCTAGATCCAATTCTATAATTTCTACTTCCAGTACTCTATAATCTATATTTCCTCCTATCTGATCATCTGTTTGCTTTAACCTTATATCTTGTAATATTATTTTCTTAATTTGTTAGACCTGTGATTATATATTAAACTTGTGTTTGATGGAATGTTATAAGGTAATAGGGCAGAGGAATATGTGGAAGTTGAAGATAGCAGAAGGAGGAAAGGGGTTGATATCCGTGAACGATTTCATCGGGCGTCAACACTGGATATTTGATCCAAATGCAGGAACGCCGCAAGAACGCGCTGAGGTAGAAAGGCTACGCCATCAATTCACAAAAAACCGATTTTCCATCAAACAAAGCGCGGATCTCTTGATGAGAATGCAGGTACCTACCTACACCTCTCTCTCTCTCTCTCTATATATATAGGAACTAATTTACTCCAATATTGTTATTCAAAATATAATTCTTGTTTATAAATTTCATATGGATGTCACATGTTATATGTTATATGTTATGAGTATTTTTTTTTTCTTCTAAAGTGTTTAATTTATAAGTAATTAAACGTTACGACAAACCTACCTCTTCTTCACACATTATTTTTGGGATTAAAAAAATCGATTTTATCAATAATTAATATTCATTTAAAAACCTATTTGACTATTTTTTACGGGAACTAAAAACCTAATAAAATCATCTTTAATGTGATATTTTTTTTTAATTAATTATATTTTTTTCTTTCACATGACTCAAATCAAAAGATGTTACTTAAATGATCTGAGTATAATTCAACTTGTCTTTAGTATGATATAAATTTGATTAAAATACATAATTAATTAGTATAAAATATTTTATACACACCTTCAATAAAATTTGACTATTTTATTATGTCATTTATAGATATCTTTAAATTGTTAGTGTATGTATTTTTTTTATTCTTAATTTTTATATTTAATTTTCATTGCATATTTAGATGAGCTAGACAAAAAATGATTTGAAATGAAATTAATTTTGAGATGATATTAGTAATATTTGGATATGTATATTTTAAAAGTAAGTTGGTAACAAAATTTAATATAACCTTTTGATTCAATATAAGAGTTTTAACTCAAAAATAATTTAAAACCTAAATTAATTCTTTAATATGAAAGTGTGAAACCAAACATCTACTCTGATTTCGGAGTAGTGTATAATCTAAAACACGTGTGAGTTATAAAAAAGGTTGATGTAGATCCCTTTGATTTGAAAGTGAAAGCAATTAAATTACATTAATTTCAGTAGGGCATGGCGTTTGGGCTTAATACGTGGAGTATAAAAAGAGGTGAATGTGGATCCCTTTGCATTGAAGCTTGAAAGTGAAAACAAACATGCTGTGTCGAGTTCGATCCAATCTTAGAAAAGCATTTATTACTACCTACGCATTTTGCCGTTTCTTTTAAATTGGCTTTTAACGTTAGTTATCGAAGGAAGAAGCTACCATAACTCCAAAAAGCTTTAAGACCCGTACTGTCATTTTCCTTTTTCCTTCCCAACTGCCAACTAACACGAAGGAGAGCAATAACTACCATACTTAACATTTTTTTCCCGTACAACAAATACAATTAATGATGAATAATGCATTGAACATTCTAATTACATATAATTTATAAGATGTGGATTTTTCAAAATAAGATACATTTTAAAGATAAAATGTAAAATCATGATTATTTATTAAAACATCAACAATTGATATTTTAACCGTGCATATAATGTGTAGTTTTTGAAAAACAAAATGTATTATCACTTCAATATATGTTGACAATTAAAATATATTTCTTCACTTTTGAAACAATTTGAAAGCGTTTAAATCTGCTCATATATTATAGATTTAAATCTTCATCTTGAATGAGTATTTTTTTTATAAGTTATTTTTAAACTACAACGTTATTAATATTGAACTTTAAACTCTAAAGTGCATTTCTCTCAAAACTAATTAAATCCCATATAATAAAATATTCTTACAATAATATCTTTAACGGTTAATTAAGACTTTTTTTTTTATAGTTTTTTTTCCCCTTTACCATTTCCAATTATGGTGGTGTTTAAATAGCTCACAAAGGAGAACCAGTGTGGTCCCATTCCACCAGCAGTGAAAGTGAGAGACACAGAAAATATAACGATGGAAGACATGATTACTACAATTAGAAGGGGCATCAGTTTCTATTCATCAATTCAAGCCCATGATGGGCACTGGCCTGCAGAATCAGCTGGCCCTTTGTTTTTCCTTCAACCTTTGGTGAGCTTCAAATTCAACATAATTTTGTTTTTCCCTTTCCTTTTTTAATTGATTGGAGCCTGGTTTTAACATTGATATTTGGAATTATAATGTATATAGGTAATGGCATTATACATTACAGGATCCCTTGATGTTGTTTTAGGACCTGAACACAAGAAGGAAATTGTTCGATATTTGTACAATCATCAGGTATAAATCATGTGTTGAATTTTTATTTTTTTTAGAGTAAATAAGATTCCATGTTATCTCTCTTACTTTTTTAATAAACGGGCAAAGATCCAAACACGTGCAAATTATGGGATTTGGATTGCCTGCAGTCGGCGATACCATACATTCACGCAATCAGCAATTTGTATTGTGTACTATTGACAAAGATCGGATGGCTCACATTTTATCTAGATGAATCATATTTAAAACATGTATTTAAAATTTACAGCAGCTTTTTTTTTTACAAGAACAAAAACAAAAAAAAACCGTTATATATTTTAATAACTAAAATATATTTAAGTTTATATATTATATTGATTGTTTTTGTCAAATTTTATTAAAAATATATATTACATCGAATTTTTTATTTATATGAATGAAGTATCAAATATTTTTTATAAAAATAAATTTGATAAATGATTAAAGTATATTTTTTTTTACATAAATTAATTCAATTAAAAGTTATCAAATGAATAAATTACACATAAGATCAACCGTGGACCTAGGTTAAAGGATAATTGATAAATATACATAAGCTCAATCATGGAGTCTATGATATAACATGTTTAAAGTTTGACTATTCGTCTTTTTTAATAAAAAAGATAAGTTTAAACTTTTTAAAAAGTTTATTTAGTTAAATAGGTTAAACTTGGACTTATAAAAAAGCCTATTAAGTCTCATAGGCATAGGTTAACTTGTTTATTTATTTAAATATAATATATATATATATATATATATGTTATTTTTATATTTAATATCTTAATAAATTAATAATCTTATACCATAAATTAAATAAATATTTGAGATAAAGATCTTTAAGTAGGTTAATAAGTTATATCAAACTTTTAAAGATATCAAATCAAGTTTAGCGGAGAGTCTTTGATAAATTAATAAAATAGGTCATATCTTAATTTTTTAAATGAGATCAAACGTATTTATGCAAAGTTTAATATGACCTTACTTATTCTCACCCTTAATGGACACACATACATACAAGAAGCACATATATACTTTTCTTTATTACCTATTCATTTTTAAATTAAACTTAATCTTATATCACAATTTAAATTATTTATCAAAAACTAAAATGTCATTTATATATTTAAAAATATTTATTCGCTATAATTTATAATTATATAAAAATGTTTATCTTGTGCAAATAAAATACTAGTTAAAACTAAAAAAATATTTTAATTTATAAATTTTTATAATTAGATAAAAAAATTAATTACTTGTGATGTGGTAGTACATAAGAAATATTGTTTACAATATTGATCAAGGAAGAAAATGATATAATGGTTCATTCTTTTGTTATTGTCTTTAAGATCATGGGTTGAAGTCCCTATGATATTTTGAACCAAAATTACAAATTCAGTATTATAAGAAGGACCAAAAGTAAATGTTAGCTTAAATTATATTTATGGTTCTTATTTTTCGAAATGGCAAGAGTTCTCACTTAGTACGTTTTCGATATATGGAATTGGTGGATCAAAACCCTAGTAATATGCAAAGTTTTCTTGTTGTTGTTGTGAATCAAACCTTTTCTACGCACACTACAATTGCAAAAATGATTTTGGGATAACGAAAAGGTGATGTACCTACGAGAACTCTAATGTTTAAGTAAGCAATTACTTAATTAAGGAATTATAAGGTTTACCATAATAGATTGGATGATCACATTTATGCAACCATTTACCATGATGGAATAAGGAAAGTAGTGTCCTTATATATCGATAAGAAAATTTATACTATTCGATGAGACAAGGATTTTGAAAAGGTAAGAAGGTTTATCTTTAAATAATTAATTGATAGCTATAAAGTGATTATCCTTAATCAATAATGAGAGTAAAGTTAAACATGTTTCCACGAGACATCACTTCTGTTGACCAATTATTAATTGACATTTTCTCTTGAGATAGAATGAAGATGGTGGTTGGGGATTCCATATAGAGGGTCATAGTTCGATGTTTGGATCAGCATTGAGCTACATTGCCTTAAGGATACTCGGAGAAGGGTCTCAAGATGGTGAGGAACGAGCAATGGACAGAGCTAGAAAATGGATCCTTGATCATGGTGGTTTAGTGGCTATTCCATCATGGGGAAAGTTCTGGGTCACGGTAAATTTATTATTTGCATGTCGCTTTGACTTTTATAGGAACATCAAAGTAAGCACTCACATGTAATATATATGATTTTTCTATAGGTACTTGGTGTTTATGAATGGTCAGGCTGTAATCCACTTCCACCAGAGTTTTGGTTGCTACCCAAATGTAGTCCTATTCATCCAGGTAAGCCTCAGAGACATACTTTTGGAGTTCCTTTCTTCTTACAAATTTGACTAATTTAATTCTTTTTTTTATTCAGCTACTTATCCTTATTTTGGTCTTATATATAAATAAAAATAATTAAATTTATACTAATTAAAAAAGTTAATTGATATAATTTAATTTTTTAATCTCAAATAAAAAATAAGATTATTATTAAAATATCATTTACTGAAACTTACTATCATAAATAAAAAAGGTCATTAAAAATAAAAATAAAATTAAATAAAGAATATTTTAGGAATAATAACATTAAATACAATAGAATTAATTAAATTTATTTATATTTAAATCAAATATAGAAGACTATTTTTTTTTTGGTTATATAAGTTCAGTTGAGGAAGTACTGTATTTCATATGGTGTACAATGGAGGTGTGAAGAAAAGTGACATGAGACAAATATTTATCTTCCTTTTCCAACCATTTCCTATTCTCTTTTGCAATGGACATTTGTCAACTATGCAGGGAAAATGTTGTGCTACTGTCGCTTGGTTTATATGCCTATGTCATATTTATATGGGAAGAAGTTTGTGGGCCCCATCACTAGCTTAATCAGATCCTTGAGAGAAGAAGTATACAACGAGCCTTATGATCAAATCAACTGGAATAAGGCCCGGAACATTGTTGCTAAGGTCCACAAAATCTTTATATTTCATCTTTAATTAATGTATATTTCTTTTTTTTTTTTTTGTTACGTGGCCAATGTCCCATAAAAGTTTCAGTATAAAATTTACCACTAACGAACAATCCTTTGAGATGGAATATAATAAGAGGAATTGACAGTATGTTGATTGATTATCTTTGATCAAGTACATAATTTAAGATTATATTTGGTCCAATTTATTTATAACTTTTTTTTTCTCCTTAAATGGAGAAACTGAGCCAACAATTTTCAGAATAAGTTCTTAAAAAAATAAGTTAGTTATTTTTTAGTAGAAAAATAAAATATAAGTAGCTTTTGCAAAAGCTGTTTTGAGGTACTTATTTCTAGCTTGTGCGGACCTTCAAGGACCTCCCTTCGACTTATGCTATTAACATTTTGTTTTTATTTTTTTTTATTTTTAACTAAAACAAAACGTCACATCTTCCTTCTTTGTGATTTTTTTTAAAGAACTTTATTTGTGAATCAAAACACTTAAATATGGTAGCCAGCTATAGTTAATAGTTATGTTCTTTTTCGTTTTCTAATTTATTTATTTTTTGCTTACTACTCTTAATTTCTGTTGTAAGTTTTTATTTATTAATTTCTCAAATATCTCATTTTGTAATCAATAAACTTCAATGAATATTAAATAATTTATTTGGATCAAGCATATGGTTGAGTATTTAAGTAACTTTTGCCTCAACTAAAATATATAATTTCTAAAAACAATTAGTAAATGAATGTATTAATCAAGAATAGTTCAAATAAAATTAAACATCCTATTTTGTTCACTAAATAGTTTTTAGTTAAGGAGCTTTTAAGTTAAAAGAAATAAAAATTACCAAACAACTTCTACTTTTATTTTTAAGCTCTTATTTTGAGATTTAATTTTAAAGTAGCTTTTAAGCTTGAAAAAGCTATGCCATTTGAGCTCTTATTTTGAGTTTTAATTTAAATTATACAATAAGTGATAGGGTCATAGGGATCACAAATTGATTTTCTAACTAGATAAAACTACATGTACTCAAATATGATAAAATAATTATATTACAAGTTCAAGTTCCTGATATAAACTTCACAAGTTGATTTTCTAACTAGTTAAAAGTTTATGTACTAAAAAATAGTGTGAGTTTCACTTATAAGCTAAACTTAAGTTATGCATCTTAATTTTTGGAAAAGTTAAGTGAAAAGAGTTTTTATAAAAGTTAAGTGCACAAGTAGATTTTAATTTAAAAAAGAAGTTCAATTTATTTTACTTTCTTATTCCTTTTCTTATAAATATTTATAAAAGAAATTATTCAAATAGAACTAGTAATTAAATTATTTACATTATAAATAATTTTTATTCTTGACTAGCTGCACTCCTGATCACTAGCAACCAAACCTCGATCTTATCCTAACTTTGGGCATACTTAATTAGGACAAATTTTGGCTTAAATATGGTCTAATTCTTAATAAATTAGTAAATTTTATTTTGAGTTTTTAATAATTTTTTTTTGTGTTGAGTGTTTAATGAAACAGAATTTTTATTTTTAATCTTTGTTATTTTATTTTAGTCCTTCTAATATATTTATTTTTTTACTTTAGTTCTTATAATACTTTGTTCATTTGTATTAATTCTTTTGAAAAATATTTGATAAAGACTAATAACAAATAATCTACATATTTTAAGAACTAAAATGAAAATATATGAGAAGTAAATAACATAAAAAGTCAAATTCATATTTTTAATGTATCAATAAAAATTTATGGATATCCCAATGCTATTTTACACTTTAAGAGAGAAAGAAAGAAATGTAGGTAAGATAAGTGATATATAATTTGATAAAAAGAGAGATAGAAAGAAATAAAGAATATTAAATAGATATGAATGATATATATGACTGTGTATGTATATATGTGAAACCCAAAATGGAGTGCAATTTCAGGAGGATCTCTACTATCCCCATCCTATGATCCAAGATATGCTATGGGGATTTCTTCATCACGTGGGAGAACGTGTTATGAATTGCTGGCCCTTTTCTATGCTTAGACAGAAGGCATTAGAAATCGCAATAAATCATGTACGTTACGAGGACGAGAATAGTAGATACCTTTGCATTGGAAGTGTAGAGAAGGTAAAGAACAACCATTGCCATTAAATAATTAATAGAAGGTTGATCCATAAGCACAATTTGTCCTTACAAATTGGAAATTATTTAGGTGTTATGTTTGATTGCGCGTTGGGTTGAAGACCCCAACTCAGAGGCATACAAACTTCATTTAGCCCGAATCCCTGATTACTTTTGGCTGGCTGAAGATGGCTTGAAGATTCAGGTAGCATTACCCTTTTTAATAATTAATTCAATCAACGAATATTTAAGTATGTTAAAATATTCTTGACATTAGACTCGTAAAAAAATATTTATAGGTAAATATTATTTACTTACTTCTTTTGAATGAACTCAACCTTTAAGTCAGTATTCACTATAAATTTGACGCCCTTGGTAATTGTTATCTAGTTTTCCTAGTGTAAAGTGTTTAATTTTGTTTTTTGAGCTTATAAAATGCTGAATTCATTAAGAAAAAAAAAACTACTCCACAAAGGACGTCAATTATTTTGAAATGGAGGGAATAGTTATGTAATAAGAAAAGTAATTTTTTATTTAAATTTAGCTATTGTAATTATCATTAGGAAACTATTATAATCTGTTAATAAAATATTTATCTTAACAAGGATTAAAATGGAATATTTGTTTGACTCAACTATTTCACTATGAGTATTTTAGAGAAAGAAAAATAAAAGTTAGACAATTAATAATAATGGACAAGTTATAATTTTAATAATTATTAATTTTAAAAAAAATATAAATAGAGTGGTTTGTTTGGAGTTAGCAAGCCTCAAATGTCCATTCAACGGAAAAATGACAAATTGTTATTTCTCATTTTGCGTATTGAAAAATGGAAATTTCCGTATTGAAAACGGGTTCCTAAACATACTTAGTGTAGTTAGTAACTTGGATGCACTAAACAAAAGCATTAACGCATCATTAAGACATTGTAACACTGAAAAACAAGTATTTCTATGTATTATTATAGTTGCTTTATTCTTATCACATCATTCGGTTCAACAAGTAATTGTAGATTATTGAAGGGGTTGAACTTGAACTAAAGTTCTATTGATTCATTATCAAGTTTGATTTAAAAAACATTTGTAGGGGTTTATTCATGAATCTCTATAATCATTGAAGAATGTTACTAAATGGCACTACTTGTTAATTAAATTGAATGCAGAGTTTTGGGTGCCAGATGTGGGATGCAGCATTTGCTATTCAAGCAATACTTGCTTGTAATGTGAGTGAAGAATACGGGCCTACACTTCGGAAAGCACACTCCTTCGTGAAGGCTTCGCAGGTAACTGACTAACTATTTGTCATATAATATTCCGACTTATTGACCAAAATGGATTAAAAAAGAAAACTATTTCCTGATTTAGCCTAATTTGAAATAATTTATCTAACATATTCTGTTTTTGTCACATAGAAAATCTTATCTTAAAAGATATTTTATACTCATTTTTTAAAGTGGCTTTACTATAAGATAAAGTAAGCATAAAATGATATTCAGAGTGACTCCTCCTGTATGTCTCAAAAACAATCCATGTTAGGGGAATTGTTTTAAAACTGCACCAAATCAATAAATAATTTTCTTTTTTAACCTATGTTGGTCAGTAAGTCTAATATTCCTTCTTGACTTGGCATAATGGCGGCTGAAAGAGACCTTAACTTAATGACATGTTTAAGGTCCGTGAAAACCCATCTGGTGATTTCAAAGCAATGTACAGACACATATCCAAAGGATCGTGGACATTCTCAATGCATGATCACGGTTGGCAAGTCTCCGACTGCACGGCAGAAGGACTCAAGGTTCACCTTAATGATTCCATGATACGATTGACAAACAAAGAATGAATGTGATGTTTTGTTTTTATTTGCAAGAATTGAACTCTAGTATTATTGGAGGTTTATAATAACTAACGCATCCTGTTCAACCAACTAAATCAGATTGACCATGCCGAATGAATGTGAAGTTTGGTAATATATATTGGGAGGACTAAAATTATAGATGTTGTGGGAAATTTTTTTAATATCATGATGGTTTTGAACAAGGACTAAAGTTTGACATTCATGCACAGGCTGCACTCCTATTGTCAGAAATGGCTACTGATCTAGTTGGGGAAGAAATGGAAGCAGAGCGATTATATGACGCTGTTAATGTCATCCTTTCTTTACAAGTACGGTTTTCTAATTAGCTCCTTTGTGTTAAAATTTATGGACGTAACTTTTAATAGGTAATTAGATGCAACTCACACATATCCCGTTTAACTACAGAGCAGTAATGGTGGTTTCCCTGCTTGGGAGCCTCAAAGAGCATACCGTTGGTTAGAGGTAAGAAAAATATAAGGACACTCTAATTAACTAACAAAAGATTAAGGATTTTGCCATAACTAAGTGAGAACTTTTCATGTGTATTGCCTACCAAAAAAACTTTTCATGTGTTGCAGAAATTCAATCCAACTGAATTCTTTGAAGACACCCTCATTGAGATGGAGTAAGATTACAGTGGCACAATTGACAGACATGTTGCACCTGATCACTACATTGACCAACTTTGGCACTGACTATGTTCATTGTTACATGATGTCAAATAGGTATGTGGAATGCACTGGATCAGCAATGCAAGGTCTGGCTCTCTTCAGAAAGCTATACCCAAAGCACAGAAGAAAGGAAATAGATCACTGTATTTCCAATGCAATCCATTACATTGAAAACACACAAAATCCTGATGGCTCTTGGTATTGCATCTTGTGTATTTTTGTCTTTTCTACTTTGCTAATAATATGTTATGCACCATGCTCTAATCTACATCTACTGTACAGTTCTAGGTTCTAGTTTTACCATTCGAATTGTTGCGTATTAGGTGTTATATAGATATTGGTTGGGACGATGAAAAGGTGGTAACCCAGGGGATTACTTACAACTGCTACAATTATGCTGTCTATAAAAAAAAATTGTTACATGAACACCCACTATGTTATTTGACACTTGAAGAGAGGGAGAAAAAAAGAGAAAAATATAGGTATGATAATTTATGATATAATAGGAAGAAAAAGATAAAAAGAAATAAGAGATATTTAAGGGATATTTAAAATAATAAAGTGTTTGTGTATCATACTTCTATTTAACTTTGTAGCAATAATTGGTTCAGAAAAAGATGAAATTCATTGGTAACTTACTATAGATAAGGACTTGAACAGGTACGGTTGTTGGGGTATTTGCTATACCTATGGTACCTGGTTTGCTGTAGTGGGACTAACAGCCTGTGGAAAGAACTACCATAATAGTCCTTCCCTACGCAAAGCTTGCAAATTTTTGTTATCAAAGCAGCTTCCAAATGGTGGATGGGGAGAGAGTTACTTGTCGAGCCAAAACAAGGTACATTTCATTCTTTTAGCTTTGAATATATATCCCCAAACTATGAAGATAAAATAAATGAAATAAAGATTATACATGAGAATTATGCTCACATGTTTTACCCTGTCAAATAGGTTTATACAAACTTAGAAGGCAACCGTGCAAACTTAGTTCAAACTTCATGGGCTTTGTTGTCCCTTATTGATGCAGGACAGGTTAGTAATAAAGCTCTATGTTTTGAATTTTTAGCATATCATAAATTTAAACCTCCTCACTCCTTAGGCCCTATGGAAAAACCCTGCAAAGTGCAATGGTCCTCTAGTTAGTAAAGTGCATTGTACCCCTTGTCAAAGATGGGACTATTACTTGAACAACTTAAAAAATATTTTATATAATTGGTCTTGAAATCTTCTATTTACCTGATTACAGCTTAGTTTTTGTGTAATTATGTTCCATTCATGGACAAACAAAAACAAGGATGAAGAAAAATATTGAAATATATGCTAAACAGAGAGAAATGCATGATATGAAAGGAAGTATAGGATATTCCAAAAAAAAAGTATAATATAGTTCTGAATTGGAATGAAAGAACCATGCTTCTTAGCAAATTTATAGAGTATGTTGTTGTGCTAATTGTGAATGTTTTGTTTGAAAAAAAAAGGCTGAGATAGATCCGACACCCATACACCGTGGAATAAAGTTACTAATCAATTCACAAATGGAAGATGGAGATTTCCCACAACAGGTAATTGATAGATTTAATAATCATATGCTTGCATGTTTCTCTTCTCTGATCAACATTTTTTTTATTGGGTGATAGGAAATCACAGGAGTATTTATGAGGAACTGTACCCTTAACTACTCATCGTATCGAAACATCTTTCCGATATGGGCCCTGGGAGAGTATCGTTGCCGAGTCTTGTGTGGTTAAGGTCTCCAAATTCCTCAAACTTGTCTGCAAGTGTTTGGTTTGGTTGTACACATCAAGTCGTTAGATGTGAAATTTAATTTCTATTTCAATGAATTTTATGTATGAATGCAACATATAAAATAAATCGGTGTGATTGTGATCACTCAATTAGTCTTTCCTCGAGAACAATGTCTTTAACTGCAAGCATACTGTTGCTATATAAATATACTCAATTTCAAGTTAATTTCCTTTTCAGTAAATAAATGGCATGATTTCTTCAGCATTTTAGACTCTTGGACTTTGATTAATTCCCTAAATTCAAAATCCCTGTGGTAGGGAAGGGAATTCGATATGAGTAACACTTTTGTAGAAGGGAAAATGGTAACAACAATGAAATGACACGTCATTAAAAACATTAAACAAAGTAAAAATAGTTTTTGTTGTATTTTGTATTTATTTATTAGAATAATAACAAGAGAGGGAAAAAATCAACTAAAACTATCTCTTAACAAAAGGGTGCTTTCATTCTGTTCTCTCAACATAATAGAAATATCATCATAAAAAAGTTATATGTAAATATTCCTCAACACATATCGGATGTTCCTCTTTTGCTCGTAAAAAATCCATTGTTCCTCCATCTCCATATTCACCATAATGCTGAAGCCAAAAAAAAAGAAAAAAAGAGCCATGACTTTAGAATCGATTTGACTCTTATCCAATCAAGCAGATTGTTGGAAAGGAAGTTGGGCTTGGAAACAAGTTGCAGCTGAATCCAGATTTTTGTTTTGCACAAGACATACACTCATATATCTATAAAATTGATGATTAATCTTCTGACATGTATCTCTTCTAATAAATATTTTTTCATAAGCATGAGCTCATCTCTTCTAATAAATATTTTTTTTATATGCATGAGTTCGGGAGCACAAGGGTGGATGCATTAATTTGATCGGTAACTTGACAAATATATTTTTAAACACGCGTACAAATAAAATTTACTCAATCACACTCTTGAAAAATACCATTTCATATTTGGGGATATGAGAAAAAATTGTCTTGACATGGATGTTATTTGAGTTTTTACTTGATACGTGTATATATATATATATATATATATATATATATATATATATATATATATATAATAAGAGGAGAAATAAAATTATTTCAAGAGTAATTGTAGAGAGTAAATACATATATATCATAACAATAAAGTGGTATTGAAGGCTTTCAATATTGAGATAGCAATGTTATTTACATAATACTATAATAAGAAATATTATCATAGTTAAGAATCCAAATAATACATATCTTAAATATCATTAAATTAATTAAATTTACATATACCATAATGTTCTAAATAAAAAGAATAATTACTCCATATGTTTTCTATTTTTGTTATTTCTAACTACGGTTAAGTTTAAAGAAAAAACAGTTAAGGTGCTTGCAAAATGCAAGCAAGTCTATATCTAGTTTTGTGATTATTCTTATGCCATTGGATAAGATGACATAACTAGGGAACAAACTGTAGGCTGGCAAGACGAGCACTAAATTACTTGCACGTTGGGGTGTTACTTTTACTTCTTTACGTGCACGTTGGGATGATATGATAGTATATTTTAATATTTAGTATTCTATCAATTTTTTTTTTCTTTTTGTTTGGACAGGGATGGATGTTTGAACCACGATTCTAATGAACTTCCAGTCTTAAAATTACAGGCACTTTGTCTGATCTATCAAACAGATATATTAATTGAAAACAGGTTATGATATGACTATTTTATTTTTCACAGGTTCAATTAATATATATATAGAGAGAGATGGGAGATCAAGTTAGGTATGTTGTTTTTCAGTTTGGACTACATTGAACATTGTTTTTCCACTTCCCAAGATGGAAAAGGAGAAGAAAGTAAGAGGTTAATTGGATTCACGGTGAATTAGTTGAAACTTGAAATTATCAGAAAAATAAACACACATTTATTCTAAAAACATTTTGTTGATAACGTTAATTTTCTAATACTAACTATTTATATGTTAACTAAATTGTTGCACATACCAAGTCTTAGATAAACAAGACATTGGTAGATATGTTATTTTATACTCTTTCCGTTTCTGTGTCTACTTTATTTTTTTATAAGATTTTTTTAAGTTGTCTTTTACATTAATTATTTTTTATTTAAATACCTTTAATTGCTTTACAATAAATACTATATATTAAAAATATAAATATATTATTTTTCTTATAAGAATTAAATAAGAAGATTAACACACAATAATTAATTAAGTGAAAATAAAGAGATTGAGTAGTCTCAATAATTTTAATGATAATTTTGATAATATAATACAAATTGTTAACCTATTTAATGCCACAAACTATATTAACCAACTTTTTTAAAGGGTGTAAATTAATTAAAAGACTATTATATTTAGAGATAGAGAAAATAGTAAATATTTACTTATATTTTAAAAAAATGTATTATTACTCAACAAATTTTATAAAATTTTAAAATGATTGATAGTATAAAACTGTTTTATACTTTCCCAGCATAATCTTTCTTTTCATATCATTAAATAAATTCAATTTACGAAAACCAACATTGATCTGATATATAATGTTGCACTTTGGCCGGCTGTTGTATTTAAATTTAACTGAACCTCTGGAACTTTTCTCTCTAACTTTTTAGCAGTTGATAAATTCAAAGCTATTTAAACTGTTAACGCCTTGTTCTTCAAGTGTAACAATCCAAACCAAGAAGCTGTGGTCACGTCTCAATGGCTGCAGGTTCTGCTGGTCCTCAACTGAAACATGTTACATGTGCAATTGTGCTGCTACCATTCTTTGTTACAATGACCACTAGTGCTGATATATTCCTTGATTGGCACGTTTCCGCTGACTTCAATTTAAAGCCTGTGTCCACTGATCAACCGGTGGGGATTATAAATGCCTTTGATCTATTCATCTTTATATTTGTTTGAGTCATGCATTGTTGACTAATTTCATTGCTTATATGATTGGCAGGTAATTACAATCAATGGCATGTTCCCTGGACCCCTTATAAATGCAACAACAAATGATAATATTCATGTCAATGTTTTCAATGATTTGGATGATCCCTTGCTGTTTACATGGTATTTATTATTTAATACGTACTCCTCTCTTTCTTTCCCGCTTATAATAATATTAATGGCCTTGGACAAATACTCAATAGTTTTACTATTTGGTGAGGCATTAGAAAGCCACACCTAATGGTTTCTATACAAAAGGAGGAACAAGTCTGTTATTTTCTATTCCGCTTGATGTAACAACCCTTTGCTATGCCTTAATTTATAGCAGCTGCCAAGGGTGCTTTTTGCTATACATTATCTCACATCTCATTTGATATGAGATAGGTATTTTTTGATGTATATTGCAGATGTATTTCTTGTACTTATCTGCTTTCTCTATACTTATAATATACTTCCTTTGCCTTTGAAAAAAAATATTTTGATTGTTTTGTATTGATTCAGTTTTAGGAGTAGCGCTAAACTTAAAGAATTTTGGTTCTGGTGTAGGAATGGCATACAGCAAAGGCTAGACTCATGGCAAGATGGAGTGTCTGGCACAAACTGCCCTATCCAACCTGGCAAGAATTGGACTTATGATTTCCAAGCCAAAGACCAGATTGGCACATTCTTCTACTTTCCTTCCATCAATTTCCTTAAGGCTGGTGGAGGGTTTGGTCCAATTCGAGTCAACAATCGACCCTTGATTAGCGTTCCTTTTCCAAAACCTGAGGCAGAGTTTGATCTTCTAATTGGTGACTGGTACATCAGTAGCTACAAGGTAACTGGCCGCTTTCTTGTCATTTGACCATTGATACTCACTTTTGAACATTCATATTATTATGCTTTTATCAATTCCTTAGAATGCTACTTCTTTTACTTATCTTTAATTTATAGTAGTTATATTTTTGGATTTGCTATACTGAAAAATGAAATATATTTGATATAATTTCAACTAGGACATTAGGTCCAGGTTGAATACGGCAGATGTTCCTTCTCCTGATTGGATGCTAATAAACGGAAAAGGACCATATATGAACAATCTTTCTCAATCATATGAGACCTTCAATGTTACACAAGGTAAAAAGTCAATAAGAGAAGTATTAGTGACTCACACTCTATAGACATGGTGTCAATTAATTTAATTCCTTTATGGTAATGTCTCACAGGCAAGACATATTTGCTTAGGATATCAAACGTAGGGACAGCCTGGAGCTTCAATTTCAGGATTCAAAATCATCAACTGGTTTTGGTTGAAACTGAAGGTTCTTATGTCAATCAAATAGAGCTGGAGTCTCTTGATGTTCATGTAGGCCAATCCTACTCAGTTCTTGTCACAGCAAACCAAAATGCTGTTGATTACTACATAGTAGCCTCTCCTAAACTGAGTAATGCCACAAATAATAACACTCTTGTTGGCGTTGCTGTGCTTCATTATGACAACTCTACCACACCGGCTAATGGGTCTCTTCCAAGTGGTCCAGATCCATTTGATCTGCAATTCTCCATCAACCAAGCAAAATCCATTAGGTAATTGCATTTCACAAAATGGTGCTCTGTATGCCAAAGAAGAGTTTTTCCAATTTTCTTTCTTTGCTTGCTCAATGTCAACATACTATAAAGTGAGCAATATTAATAATGCCTCTAAACAGTTTTGAGCAGTATGAAAATTAAATCTGACTTTGAGTTCACATTTAGAACATATGCAAAACATTCACATTGTGGGTTTATTTGAATTGAAGGTGGAACCTCACCACTGGAGCTGCAAGGCCTAATCCCCAGGGAATGTTCAATGTAACAAATGTGACAATAATTGAAACTTTCATTCTAAACGCATCAACAGCAACTATTGATGGATTATCTCGCTATTCTGTCAACAATGTGTCTTACTTGATCCCAGATACACCACTGAAACTAGCTGATTTCTTTTCCAATGGAACTGGTGTATATGAACTTGATGCTTTTTCTAAGAACACTTCAAATGCTAACGCCGTGCGTGGAGTTTTCGTAGCTAGTGCATTACATAAAGGGTGGACTGAGATAGTGCTAGAAAACAATTTAGACATCATTGATACTTGGCATTTGGATGGATATAGCTTCTTTGTTGTTGGGTAAGTGATTATGTAATCTTCTTAATTTGAGAAGTGTTACTATAAAGTCAGGTTCATGTAGAATGAAGACCATACCTGATGACATTAGATAATTTGGAAGGGCACGTCAAAATTATAATATAAAATTGTCTCTCTCTCTCTATATGTGTGTGTACATTGACATGTTATTATGAACTAGAGTTCATTGGTAGCTCCACATCAGCATATTTTGTTGTATATGAAATTTTCTAGTTGATAAATAACAAATGTTTCTGTTTAGAATGGGGGAAGGAGATTGGAATCCAGAATCCCGGTCAAGTTATAACCTTTATGATCCTGTTGCTCGCTCCACTGTGCAAGTGTACCCTGGAGGGTGGAGTTCAGTGTATGTGTACCCTGACAACCCTGGAATGTGGAACCTAAGATCACAGAACTTGCAAAGCTGGTATTTAGGTGAAGAGCTCTATGTGAGGGTTTATGATGCTGATCCCAACCCTGCCAAGGAGAAGCCACCTCCACAGAATCTCCTTCTATGTGGTTAGTCATGTTAAAACCTCCAAGTTTCTTCTACTTGGTTGTCCTCTTTTACTCCTTTACAAACTTTCACTATTGAACGTTCTCAGGCAAGTATCAGCCACCAACCCCTCCTCCCTCAGTGTCCCCAGCACCAAATGCTCCATCATCCAACGCATATGCATATAATCCACATAGAACAAGGTATTAGTGCATTATGTGTTGTTACATCATTTATGTTAAATGCTTATAACTGATATGCTGACCTCAGGAGGTGTGTTGGATGATTAAGGAAGAAGGAAAGAGGGGAAAGGTTGCTGGTTTGATCCCCTTTGCTAACAAAACTAACATTCTAACAAATTCTAACAAATTAACATTTACCGATATAAAAAAAATAAAAAATATGCTGATCTCACCTAATGACATAAGGCTTGGTTATTGTTATTGTTATAGACTAATATGTGTTGTTTCTGTGTATTCTTTGTTATAATAGGTCTCTGATTGCTATGATCACCACTGCTATATGTTTGTTCTATATTGATCTCCATTAATTGAGACGGTCCACCCTTTGCTAAGGAGTTGGAGATATGCACAGACCAGCATAAGGATAAAATTTCTACAGTATTCTTTTTTTTCTTTTTAAGTTTGAACTGTCAAGAATGAAATGTATACATAATATTGGTTACTTATTACTACAGTCATGCTACTTGTTTCAATATATACATGTTAAGATTTGCAGTGTCATTCTTTGGCCACACTTGTTGGATGTTTCTTAATCTATAGAACGGTGGAAAATGATGCATGTTTTAGGTTCAACATGCAAGGCCATCTTGGTTGACATATTACTATGTACTTGCAAACATTTCTCTTTGATACATTCTACATTGTCCACTGTCACTAAACTGATCTAATAACTCACTACAACCTACAATCATAGGTAGAAATATGGTTTTAAGCTATTGCTAATGCAACTGTTGCCCCTTCCCCCCTCCTCTATACTCTTGTTCTCATTAATACAGCTGCAACTATATTTCATTCACACCTTAATGAAATCGAAATTGATCTTGCTATTACCGATTGCAACTATTTCAAGACTACACATGGCTGAAAATAAAACTGACAGCGAAATCCTAATATCAATTACCCGCAACTAGATCTGTTACCTAGACTGAAAATAAGTTAATTTGCCGCAAAATTAAAAAATAATGACAAGTTCAGGACCTAATTGAAACAAAAAAAAATGTTTAGAAACCTAATTAAAAATTCTGTAAAAGTTCATGGACCAACAGATTAATTGAACCTTAAAATTACAGGCACTTTGACTCTATCAAAGAGATATATTAATTGAAAACAGATATGATGCATGTGTGAGAGAGGAGAATGAACTGCACTTTGATGAAAAAGAGAAGAAAGCTTGAAAAATATCAAATTTATGAAATGCTCTAAAGTTATAATAATAATAATAATAATAATAATAATAAATTAAATAATTATACAATTTACTACTTTGACAAGAACTGAGACAGAAAGAGTAAACTCACACTGCAATCGTCATTTTCATCCTTACTTTACTAGTTTCATGACTCTACATGTATGTCTGTGTAAATTTACACACTCATTTACTTAAGGAGTGGAAAGTGGAAACTAACATACTTGTTTGTGGGAAATGTAAAACAAGAAGGCACTTCTATGTTATAAATTAGAATATATAATTTGAAGATTGAAACTTTCAGTTTTTTAGTCCTTCGTTTAGGCTCTCACATTTGGATGTGCATTTCATTTCATATGCTACTTTTGTTAGATACAAAATTTAATCAATCTCTCAATTATCTTCATTTTATCTTTATTTATATTTGATCTTTTTAATCGTTTATACCTTTAAATTTATCAACTTTTATAATTGTTAAAATTTAATTTCTATTATTAGAGGATGAGAGATGGCAATCAAGTTTAATAAAGATAGAGAGGAACTTTTTTTTTACGTTGAACCATTAATTCTTTATTCTTTAAGAAAGCGTTTTTAGGCATTTTTCTTCCACAATATTGTTTTTAGGAATTTTCTTAACCTTTAATATTTTTTAATATATCAATTTCTTCTTTATTTTAAAGTTGAATTTTAATATTTGTTTAAAAAATATCAATCAGTATAAATTATTTATCAAATTTAAAATATAATTCATATATTAAAATATATTTTTTTATGATTTATTATTCATATTTTAAAAAATGTTTACGTGTGATTTTAAATCAACTTATCCTTCTCTTGACTTATATGATAAACACAGATTTTAAGAAAAAACGGTGAATATCAATTTGATAACAAAACATGGAGATATTGTGAAGTTACGAAACAAGTCCATGAACTGGCATGGGAAGGAGGAGGGTAAATCATGTTGGAGGCAAAGTAGTTTCAGGAGATTAATTAGACCAAGAACTCATGCAATACATTTTTTTTTTATAGATAATAGGCTCTTCTAACATAAAGCTAAAAAATTAGTAATTTTAAAATTATCAAAAAGAGATTACTTTTTTTCCGATAAAAGATTACAAAAATTAACATTAATCCAACAAATTCAAAATGTTACACATTGGCCGACTATTCTATTTGAATTTAATCAAATATTTCGGACTTTTCTTCTTTATTATTTTAGTTTATGTGGTGTTCGTGATAAATGTTTATTTTAAATGATTAAAATATATAATAATTTTTAATTTTAAATATATAGATTATACTATAATTAAAATTTATAATAAATAATATTTATGAATATAAATTATGTTTTAGATTTATGATAAATAATTTATATTATGATAAAAAGTATTTTTACTGGTGATAGTTGCTTTTAAAATTTTAATTTAAAGATAAAGATAAAAACGATACATTAGAAAGATAAGATATTAAAAAAAGACCATATGTTGTTAAATATATCTATTGTACTTTATATATTCAGGATTCAAAGCTATTCAAATTGTGAAGGCCTGGCTCTTGAAATTTAACGATTAAGAGGCACTAGTAGTCACATACAAAGCAAGAAGAAGGTGTGGTTGCGTCTCAATGGCTGCAGGTTCTGCTGGTGATCGACTCAAACTTGTAACATGTGCAATTGTGCTGCTACCATTCCTTGTCACAATAGCCTCAAGTGCTGATATATTCCTTGATTGGCACGTTTCCACTGACATTAATTTAAAGCCTGTGTCTACTGATCAACCAGTAGGGATCATAGCCTTTGATCTATTCATCTTTTTATCTGTCTTTAGTCATGCATTGTTTCCTAATTTCATTGCTGATATGATTGGCAGGTCATAACAATCAATGGCATGTTCCCTGGACCCCTTATAAATGCAACAACAAATGATGTTGTTCATGTCAATGTTTTCAACGATTTGGATGATCCCTTGCTGTTTACATGGTATATAATATGCACTCTCTTTCTTTGTCTAACAAATAATCGTTTTACTATTTGGAGAGGCATTCTAATGGCAACTTCCAAAATTCGTATATTTTAATTATTTTTGTATTGCTTTAATTATAGTAGTTGGATTATGCACTAAACATATGGAATTTTGGTTCTGATGTAGGAATGGCATACAGCAAAGGCTAGATTCATGGGAAGATGGAGTGTCTGGCACAAACTGTCCCATCCAACCAGGCAGGAATTGGACTTATGAATTCCAAACCAAAGACCAGATTGGCACATTCTTCTACTTTCCTTCCATCAATTTCCTCAAAGCTGGTGGAGGGTTTGGTCCAATTCGAGTCAACAATCGACCCGTGATAAGTGTTCCTTTTCCAAAACCTGAGGCAGAGTTTGATTTTCTAATTGGTGACTGGCACAGCAGTAGCTACAAGGTAACTGGCTGCTTTCTTATCATTTGACCATTGATATTATTGTGGCTTTAGCAATTCCTTAGAATGCTACTCAACTTTCTGATATTTTTATATTTACTAATCGTGAATAATGAATATATATGAAATTATTTCAATCAGGATATTAGGTCCAGGTTGGATGCGTCGGATGTTCTTCCTCCTGATTGGATGCTAATAAACGGAAAAGGACCATATATGAACAATTTATCTCTATCATATGAGACCTTCAATGTTACACAAGGTAAGAAGTTCATAAGAGATGTGTGAGTGACTCACACTTTATGATCATGTTGTCTGTTAATTTAAATCCATTTATGGTCATGTGTCACAGGTAAAACATATTTGCTCAGGATATCAAACGTAGGGACAGCCTGGAGCTTCAATTTCAGGATTCAAAACCATCAAATGGTTTTGGCTGAAACTGAAGGTTCTTATGTCAATCAAATAGAGTTGGAGTCTCTTGATGTTCATGTAGGCCAATCCTACTCAGTTCTTGTCACAGCAAACCAAAGTGCTGCTGATTACTACATAGTGGCCTCTCCCAAAATGAGTAATGCCACAAATAATAACACTCTTGTCGGTGTCGCTGTGCTTCATTATGATAACTCTACCACACCGGCTACTGGTTCTCTGCCAAGTGGTCCAGATCCATTTGATCTGCAATTCTCCATCAACCAAGCAAAATCCATTAGGTAATTGCATGCCACAAAATGGTGCTCTGTATGCTTAAGAAGAGTTTTTCCAATTTCCTCTTTTTCTTTCTTTACTTAATGTCAACATACTATAATGTTAGCAATAGCATTAATGCCTCTTAACTGTTTTGAGCAGTTATGAAAACTTAATCTGACTTTGAGGTTATAGTTAGAACATATGCAAACATTCACATTGTGGGATTATTTATATTGTAGGTGGAACCTCACTACTGGAGCTGCAAGGCCTAATCCTCAGGGAACGTTCAATGTAAAAAATGTGGCAATATCTGAGACTTTCATTTTCCAGGCATCAACAGCAGTGGTTGATGGTTTATATCGCTACACTGTCAACAATGTGTCTTACTTGACCCCAAATACACCACTGAAGCTAGCTGATTACTTTTCTAACGGAACTGGAGTATATGAACTTGATGCTTATTCTAAGAACAGTTCAAATGTTAATGCTGTGCGTGGAGTTTTCGTAGCCAGTGCATTACATAAAGGGTGGACGGAGATAGTGCTCAAAAACAATTTAGACATCATTGATACTTGGCATTTGGATGGATACAGCTTCTTTGTTGTCGGGTGAGTGTAACAAACAAATACTTCATTAAGTCTATTTTAAGGCAAGTGGTTAAGTAAATTGTTTTTCTTAACATGTCGTGTCACTATACAACCTGATCATATAAAACTTATACATGTAAGGAAACACATGCATGGCATGGCATGACAACATTTAGATAATTCCAAAGGACAAGTCAAAGTTATAGATATATTGACACATTATTATGAACTTGAATTCTTAGTCAGCCCAACATCAGCATATTTTGTTGTATATGAAATTTTCTAGTTGCTAAATAAATGTTTGTGACTAATGTTTGTGTTTAGGATTGGGGAAGGAGAATGGAATCCAGAATCACGGTCAAGTTATAACCTTAATGATCCTGTTGCTCGCTCCACTGTGCAAGTGTACCCTGGAGGGTGGAGTGCAGTGTATGTGTACCCTGACAACCCTGGAATGTGGAACCTGCGATCACAGAACTTGCAAAGCTGGTATTTAGGTGAAGAGCTCTATGTGAGGGTTTATGATGCTGATCCCAACCCTGCCAAGGAGAAGCCACCTCCACAGAATCTCCTTCTATGTGGTCAGTTCATGTTAAAACTTCAGAGTTTCTTCTACTTGTTTGTCCTTTTTATCTCCTTTATTACAAACTTTCATTCTTGAATGATGATGAAGTAGAAAGCTAAGGCTATGGTATTGACTATTGATGCTTGTGAATGTTCACAGGCTTTTTTCAACCTTCACCTCCACCATTAAACGAACATAATCCAAATGCTCCTTCAGTGTCCCCAGCACCAAATTCTCCATCATCCAAAGCATGCAAGCAAAATGCTCCTTCAGTGTCCCCAGAACCAAATGCTCCATCGCCCAAGGCATATAATCCAAATTCTCCCTCAGTGTCCCCAGCACCAAATGCTCCATCGCCCGAGGCATATAATCCAAATTCTCCCTCAGTGTCCCCAGCACCAAATGCTCCATCATCCAAGGCATATAATCCACATAGAACAAGGTATTAACGTATTTTGTATTGTGACACCATTTATGTGAAATGCTTATAGGCTAATATGTGTTCTTTGTAATAACAACAATAGGTCTCTGATTGCTGTGATCACCACTGCCTTGTGTTTCCTCTATATTGGTCTCCATTAATTGAGAAGGCGCACCCCTTTGCTAAGGAGATGGAAGATATGCATACCAGCATAAGGATAGAATTTCTACAGTGTTTTTTTTTCTCTTCTTTTTTAAGTTTAGTACTTGGTACATCAAGAATTGCAGTGTTAATCTTTGGCCACACTTGGTGGATGTTTCTTAATCTGCAGAACGATTGAAAGTGATGCATGTTTTAGGTTCAACAGTATGCAAGGGCGTCTTGATTGGAATATTACTAACAAACATTTTTCACATCTTTATGCTTCATCTTGTATCTTTTAGTTCCCATGTAATTATCTCCATTCTATAATTAAGTCTTGATGTTTCCATTTTCTTTTGATAGATTCTTTTAATGTTCGCTCTCACTAAACTGACTTATCAACTCACTACAACGTACAATCATATAGGTAGAAACGTGGTTTTAAGTTATTTCTAATGCAACTACCCTTCCTCTATACTCTCACATTAATACAACTGCAACTATATTTCACCAATACCTTAATGAAAACGAAATTACTCTATGCTATCGCCAATTGCAACTATTTCAAGACTACACAAGGCTGAAAATATATAATAAAAAAATATTTGTGACTAGCAATAGGTGGTTGAGATGTTGATATATAAATTGTATGCACGAGTACAATAATTCGTGATTATTTTTTTTTTGTTTAGGACCACTTGTATTTTAACACCACCATGTTGGACATCAGATTTAGCCAGATCGTCCCAACGAATAGCGGTTATGCAGTTTTAGCCAATTCTAAATTTACATATTGTATAAGTAACCCTGTTTCAATAACTTATTTACAAAAGACCAGTAAATTAAATAATATAATTTGCTGTAGTTGTACCATATTTTGAAAATGAAATGGTATTTATGATGCTGTGTAAGTTATATATACCCAACTGAAAAAAGAAAAAGACCAAGACACCTGTAACTTGAAAGAGATTCTTAGCGATGAAAAATATACTAATATAGTTATTAAAACAGTATGCTGAGTAAGACATGCATTCTTAACACAGAAAAAATGGAGTGTCTATATAGTTAGGAACTTAGGATTTGAAGAATCATTCACACGCAAAAAAGTGGTGGGTAAAAGTGTGCGGTAGAGGCAAAGTATATTGAAGTGTGATGTATTGTGTATACTCTGCGTATAGTCTACAGTTTGCCTTCAGAAATAGTTTTGAGTATACTCTTTTGTCTTAGCATAAATGTGGGTGTAATCTAAAGGCAAAGTATGCTTCAACAAAAAAGCTTTGTCTACTCTAAGTATAGCAGTAGCTGCAAAAGCAAGCTCTATAATAGTTTCACAAAGAATGTTTTTTCTAATAAAATCAAGAACCCAGAAATATGAATATAAATAAAAGAAGGGGTTAAACAAGGTTAGGAAAGTAGTATAGCTTCCATTTTAGATAGCACCGCGCGTATTCGTATAGGACACTATGGATACTTCAAATATTCCCAGGTGTATTTTGTGTTCTTTTACTTTCAATTTTTTACATCAATATAAATGGAAATATTATAATTATAATATATTAAATAAGAATTATAATATGAAAACGATTTATGTTTATTTTAATATATTAATCTTTTCTGGTGAAATTAAGATTTATTTTAATTATATATATTACATTTTTTGTGTCTTATATTTTTAAATTTTCTGTATGTTCATGTTTTTTTTAACCAAAAACATATCGAAACAAAAGTGCTATCTTTCCTTGTCTGGATCTCATCGTAAAACGACATCGTTCCGGGTCAAGTATTGAGTATTCTAGGTAGACGAGCTTGATGAATCAAGAGGACCACATGACACCAATTAAATCTGACACATAAAAGTTAGACTTCAATTTTCATCCCCATCCAACTATATAGTGACTTCAATCTTTTAAATTCATTTTATTTGTAGGGAAAAAATTCATCCGATGTTTTCTTAAATTAAGAACTGATCGATTTATTTCTAATTAGAAAAACCGAACTATATTAAAATAATCTCATTTGATTGCATTTGGTTCCATCTATTTTTGTCCAATAATTTTTTTTTCTTTAGAAAATATTATCCAAATTCACCTTTTTCTTTTCATGATCATTTATAAAAAATTGGCAAGTGAACCCCTGATTAGCAACCTACTCAACTTGGTAAAAGTTTAGTTAAGTCACCAGTGCCCTTCTGTTCAATTTTAGCATATTTATTTGTTATAAACTAATTCTGAGTAATTATAAATAAATCCTCAACTTGTATTGACGTGATCTCATGCTGCGTTTGACTTCTTAACAAAAAAAAAATCATAAAAAGAAAATAATGGAAAAGGAACTTTGGTTATACAATATTTGCATATTAATTAATCTTACAAATACAATGACCTAAATGATAATAGGTTGAGTGTAAATCTACACTTGCGGAGTAACACAGTTTTCTTCAACGCCTCTTTATACTTCATCAGAAAGAAAAGAAAGCAATGAAATTTAAAATCTCACATAGTTTATTAATATGTTAAATAACTTAATTCAACATAACTATGATCTTTACTTTTGGTTTGTGGATTTGATCCACTCCAATTTTGACACTTGTTATTAGCTGTATCTAAGCCAATTGTGAGGATTCGGAGAAATTGAGGGTCGTGAATGATGAATGATGAAGCACTGGGTGGTTTCATGAGGTTGCTTAGGTAATTAACTAGCACAGGGAGAGAGAACAAGCAAAGAAAAGAACAAAATTATCTGAACAATAATAATATTTTTAATGACAACATATTGGTAAAGGAGAAAAAGGACACCTTGAGGATTCATGTGAGAATAGCAGTTACTTACTGGCTTTCGCTACTTTTATTCTATTTCCATGACCAATATGAGGGGACACACACTGTGAAAAAGAGAGAGAGAGATAGAAAAAAAATGTTGTGTTTAATGTTTTCTTGTGGACAAAACAATGAAACTTAAACAAAGACTTTTTTGGATAGTACCACTACCAACACCCTCTCTGCCTCTCTTTCTCTCTGCAGTCATAATACATCACATTCTTTGGCTGGCCTAACACCAATGAAAAAAGAAGTGAAAAAAAGATACCCCAACATGCGCTATCCATGAGTTGGAGAGGTCTTTGCAGAGAAAATATTAAAACTTTTCTCCAATAAACAACTGAGCTCACCCTTAATCACCATGGGCCATGGCTTCATCAAGTTTACAAAGAATCAAAAGAATCATGTAAAGTAAATTTTGATTATCAAAAAAGAAATAAAGAAAAAAAATCAAATCAGACGACAACCGTATCGCTAAACTTGCACATCAACCCCGGTTTTGTTTTGTGATCATCTTGGGAAATGCCAATCTAAAACCTTGTTAGTAATGGCAATCCACCAAAGCTGGTGCGGGGAAGACAAGACTTGTTTGTGGCTGTTGCTGTTGTTGTGGTTGTTGATGTTGTTGTTGCTTGGATGTGAAGGCAAACTTGGATTCTCTATGATCATCTTCTGGGGCAGGAAGGTTGAGATCCAAATCCAAATTCAACACATTCCTTTTCTTTCTGGGGTGATCTTCTTCTGGTTCCAAAGCCAAAGGGGTGAAGGAGAGTGTGGCGGGGGTGGTGGTTCCGACCGGAGCGCGGTGGCGTCTCATGTGACCACCCAATGCCTGTCCTGATGTGAATTCAGCACCACAGATGGAGCACTCGTGCACCTTGGACTTGTTGTTGTTGCTGTACAAATTCCCCTTTGTATTCAATTGAAGGGAAAATGGTGACTTATTGGTCTTCAATTGAAACTCTTCCTCATCTGTTGACAAAAGGTGTTGCTGTTTCTTCTCTAGGCCAATAGCCATCAATGCCTTAGGCTTCTTGTGACTGGCCCTGTGGCCTCCAAGTGCTTGAAATGAAGGGTAGGTTCTGTTACATGTCTTGCATTCATAGACATAGTACCCTGCCCTGCTAGACCCCAAGGTAGCAGCTTCCAAGAATTTTCTACTGCTGTACTTGGCGGAGTTCATGCCGGCGTCCTCCTCCGCGTGTTTCGGGGATTCCCGTGATTGCCCTTGAGCTAGAAGGATGAGGCAATTCGCCATGTCCTCCTCTTCATCTGTGCTGTCTTGTAATCCTGCAGAAGAGGTGGGAGAGCTGTTGATGTTATTGATATCTTCATTTTTCATGTTGTTGTTGTCATCATCACCGTTGTTGCAACCTTCTTCTTTTTCTCCTTCTCCGGTGGAAGAATTGGAGGTGATGGAGAATGGCATAGGGGATTGTGGCCTTACCCTTTTGGTTCTTTTTCCTTTGACAATGTTGGTGTGATCTTTTGAGCCCCCCAAAGAGAGTTCTTCTGGTGCTTCCATGTTGATTCTTTTCTGACACCACCAAAGAGAGAGAGAGAGAGAGAGAGAGAGGCTAGGAGGGTTGTAATTGTAAGGTAGCAGAGAAAGGAGAGTGGGGGTTGGATATTATATATAGATAGGGAGTGAAGGATATAATAAGTCGGGGGGAGTCAAAAGCCACCCCATACAACAGTAACTGTGAATAAGCCCTGCAATCCAAGTTTTGGAAGCGTTTATTTATAGGCCTGTGGGGATTGGAAAAATTTAGAAATGAAAAGAGAGAACATAGCACTCGAGAAAAAGATAGACCAAAAATAATGCAATTTTAACAGAAAGTGGCCAAATTTGGAGAGTGTGGTGAAGGGGGGAACAGATTGGAAAAGAGTGGTTGTTAAAAACACAGAGTCCGTCTCACACTCTCTTTCTCACACTTTGCCAACGCACTTTCACGAAATGAAAAAACTACCCCAACCAAAGCTTATATTAGCATGCTTCTTTATTACCTTTATTTATTCAATTTCATCACATTACATTGGACTCCTAGTCCAAGTATTTACTATTTACCACCCCCACTCTCCATGGGATGGATTTCCCTATTTCTCATTCTATATATAACTCGCATGTGACTCCAGCCTCTCAATCTTTTTTCACTACCTATTTGGTTCAATTGTAAACCATACAATACAATCCAAATTTTAAATCTACAAATTGAAGCTCTCTTCACTCAATGGCTAATCTAAACCGCATAAAGGTTCAATTGTAAAATTCATGCCCACAATTAATTAACCTTGTTAGTTACTAGAACTACTAAATTGAACTTCTCATCAATCAATACAATGATTGTTTGTTTCACTTTAATGGCATCTACTTTAATGAATGTGAGATATGAGTTAGCACAAAAGGATTTGTTGTCCTGAAGGCGCGTGAGGGGCAATATATTTGGTTTAGTTACTAACACGTATTGGTGAAGAAAGACATATAGAGTGCAAGATAGAGGTTGATATACATGTGTGTACTAATTTTAGAGAGAGAAAGAGAGAGGGGGTGGGGGTGTGAAGGAAGCAATAGCCCATTACTTTGGCTCAACGATTTGTGCACGAGATGATTGGAGTGCAAGCCTGGAACCACGGAATCTGCGGTGCTCCCTTCACTTAACTTTTTAATTTATATTTATATGACTCTTTCTTATTATGCTTTTGCATTCTGTCATGCCTGCATGACCACACATTCCATGGACTTCTTGTGCTTCCCACTCTCTCTTCTCTTTTATTCCTGAATTCTAGTAAAAGACACATCTCAAAGAGGGACTGTAACTTTAACTAAAATTTCAGCCCTTCTTTTCCCCCTTTACTTTCCAAAATTCGGTTTCTAAAACACTATTATAAATAAGCCAAAACATATGTAAGATGTGTAACATGCTCTAATCTTAATTTCAAACAAGATCTCCTCTCCTTCCATACATTTTCAAAACTATGATTCTTCACAATTTATTCAGGCATGGTCAAGGTAATTGATTAGTTGACAATGTTGTTTTAAATATAGTATACTAATATTAGAATTCTAAATAGTTTGTTTCTCTTATAAAATTAAAATATTTTTTACTCTTTTTTAAATAGCTATGGAGATAAGTGTGTTACTCAGTATCCACCCAGCTAGCTACTAAAACAGGGCAAGATAGGGACAAGAGATTTTTTTTTTCCCAAAAGATTTCACTGAAATGTTTCACTTGTCGAGTTTAAATAAAGTACAATAAGGTAGACATCACTTCCTAATTGTCCTTTCATCTTCAAGTTATTTTCAGAAAGTGAGATTAGAACACGAGTTAACTGATATTTCTTTCCATCTTATGTCACAGAAGTTTCCAATAATTTTTGCATATAAAAGAAGATTCAGATCTCTGTTTTCAATACTTTAATTAGGAAAGAAGAGTTGCTGGATACGAAACATGCTTTATGAGTCTATCACTCCCTTTATTTGTAACAAAAGGTTAACATCAAATTTGGATTAACTTTTCATTTATAAGAACTTTTTAATCAAGACGAGTTTTTTATTCTTAACTTTTTTTTATAAAAAAAAAGTACTCATGAACTTGTGACTTGTAAGTGATTATAGGAAAGTTGGACGTGGATTTTTTTTTTTTATAAAGGAAAACAAAAATATAATTTATTTTAATTTATCTGAAAAGTTTGATTTATAATATTTCTTTAATTAATTTTATTTTCCTATAAATATAATGTTTATTAATAAGTTTATCCAAATTAATTTTAATGATAAATGATAATAATAAAAAGCTTATAATCAATCAAGAAATTTAACACAGCTAGTTGAATAGAAAGCATGAGTCCATTATAAATCTGTGTTATATCTTCAATTCTTACAAATTATAATATAAAAAAAACTCACGATTAGTTTTCCTCCCTTCCTTTTCTGCAGAACTACATGAAATATTTTTATACAAACATTTTGCTCCCAATCATTGAGTTCATGTGAAGTTTACTCACATGTAGATCTAATTTTATAAACTATATCCTGACATCCATCCTCGTACTATATGATTAATGACCAAAACCTACTTAAATTCATGTGAGATATTAAAAAAAAAAAAAGCATACCCAGATTAATCTATAAGGATCATCAATTTATTGTAGGATGAAAAGTACGTGACTCAAAGTTGTTCTGCCGTTTTCATTTGAGTAACGTTACTTGGTTAACTCAGATTCATGAAACCCAAATAACTAAAGTGAGTGAATCCAATCATGCAAGTTGTATTCACCTAAACCCAAATTGCTTTTCAGTTTTAACTAACAGGAAACACTTTTCTATAATTAATGGGCATCTCTTTATCTTTTTAGCATGAGCCTTTTATTAATGACATTTCCCCCCTCAAAACTATAGTAATGATATTGACATCATACACAGTAACCTTAAAGTATGAGGTATTATGAGAAACAAGTTGATCATGAAATTAAGTGAGAAATAACGTACACCTATGGATTTGAAAGAAAATGACTACTGCATTAATTAGTCCAAAATCATTGTAACCAAGCAATATGAGAATCTCTTCTAAATAATTTTCTCAAAACACATATTCTAATTAGAAAGAAGGCTTTTCTGTGTTTAGGAAAATTAATAAGGTGATGTTTTGGCTTTTTTTTTTATCAAAATGGATTAAAAATGAAAATTAATTATCATGAGGTCAATAAAGTATTTATTAAATATGAGGCGTTATCCTAAATAATATCTTATATTTTTTGTTTGTCCTGTAATAAGAGTTGTTAGTTCAAATTTCTCAAATTTTTAGGGCAATCAAATCAACACTAAATACATATTTAATAATTAAAGTTTAAGTATATTTTCATTCAATATAATATCGGCTAAACTGACATGACACAAAATACAAGAATATTAACACTTGAACTATAGTATTTCAATTATTATTTAACCTTTCACGATATAAATATATTTATTGGTAAACTTTGAAAAATATAACAATGAATCTAGTCATTAAATATATTTTCACCAACGTTAAGTTTCATTTTCACTTAATTTGCTAGGGTATCACCTCCTATATTTCTATATGACAAAAATTACTCATTTTGCTAAATATTCTATTGAACAACTTATTATGATAATTAGTTTTAGTTTTCAACCTATTTTGGTTTTATAAAAAAAAAAAGCCATATGTTTCAATGATATGAATAAAAAGAAAGAAAATTATTAGGAAAAGGGGTGAAGTATTCTTCTCCCTTCTTTCAAATAAAATATATTTGATCCGGAATAAGGATATAGGCAGGCAAAGAGCTTAGAAGACTGCAAATAAATGACAAAAATTGAATGCAGACTCGTGCATCCTAATGGATGACTTTTTTTTTTTTTTTTCCTGCAAATTAAGTGTTTGACAACGATGAAAGAGAAGGTGATAGTTTACTTGCAAACTAGGGGAAAAGTCAGATACAAAGGACAGTATTCTAATATTATTTTATTCAAAGAAATAGTTGGGTAAGAGGATAATATGTTTTTCTTTATTTCTAAACTTGATTATGTTAAATAGCTATTATTATATGGGTAATATAGAATAAAGATTTAGCAAATAAAAAATACTAAAAATAATGTATACTAATAATTTTAAATGTTTATTTTTTAACAATTTTTTATTTTTATAATTACTACCCTTAAAACAACAGTTAATGATTTTTAAATGACAAATTTTCTTCTAAAGATTTTTTTCTGTTAAATATATAAAAAAAAGCTTGATTTGATGAAATAAATTTATTACTGTCTATATTATGTCAAGTTTTTCTTAATATATCACTACTTCTTCACGAATGTCATATAGAGTGAAATTTTTGTCTTATCATTAGTTACTTAATTATTTTGTCTTTAAAGAATGTGTAGGCCTTTGAAAAAACTTTTATAGAACTTCTGTAGACTTAAAAAATAGTTTAGAATTTCTAAAAAATAATTTATTTCAATAATATTTTGATGGAATTATTAAAATAAACTCATTGCAACTTATCTTAATAAATTTGATCTCGCCCATTAAAAACAAGTAGCAATTATAATATCATTTGGTGATAAATGTTTTTTCTGTGATGACCTTTTAGTGCGTGTTTCGTGTAAATTAAGATTGGTCTATTTAGCACCGCAATCCTCCATGATTCAACACTGTAAAGCCAACATGCTAGTCGCTACCCTGCGTTTACTTGGGAATTTGAACAACTTGTTATATATTGTTATCATTTCTGTGAAGTTATTCTTTTATCCCTAAATTATCATCACTATTTTTCTTACTACTGTCTTTTGTATAAATATTTTTTTTCCTTCCCATTACGTACTTATTTTGGAACATAAAATTTTTCTGAATTGTATCCTTGTTTTTAGTCTTGACATCATTCTTCAAATGGATAACTTGTTGTCCCAGTTGACAATTAAATTCTGTCATGCATCCCAATCTAAAAATCCGCTTACAAGTTACAACTAACTCAAATTATTTAACTTGGGAATTTCAATAACCTTTCAACTTGGATTTTTTTTTAGATCAAGTTGAACGAGTTTTTAAAATATTTTATAGAAAGGCTCCTCAAAAACCAAAAATAAAGACTTCATAAAAATATAATATTCAAGGTTAAGATTTCCCAAGCGTATGTTACATTAATGTCACGAAATAGACGAGTTTACAAGATGTGAGATTATATCTTTTTAGCATGATACCAAGATGCTGCAGCACGTTATGACATCGACATCCTGCATATTTGCTTGATTTTACATCGATGTACCTTTTTGTAAGGTAACAAAAAAAAAAATGTAATAGAATTACACCTGTAAAATATTGTAAGAAGTAAATAACAAATATATGGTAGTAATTAAAGCAACGGAAACATACAAGAAACACTAAGTCTCAATACAAAAAAACTCTCTTAATGTGAGAGATAAAAATCACATGTTCAAAACTAATAAAAATAAGTACATTAGAGTATTAAACAAATGTGCGAGTGTGTGTTGATAACAATCAATCAAACAACAAAGCACCAACATGCCGTTGGCCCTAGCAAAACAGGACTCAGATCCCTTAAGATGACTAAAAAAGGTAGAGCATAATATTAGAGATGCACAAGGACTATTAAGTTGAATCAAGTTTAATTAGAGTTGCCATCTAAACCAAGTAAAATCTTTTAGTTGAATTTGGGTTAGGCTCATTTTTATTTTTGAACCAAACCAATTCAATAATGGTTTGGGTTGGATCTATGAGTGAGGGATCATTCTAAAACTTCTAGCATTTTATAGAATCAAACAATTCTAGAAATTTAAATCATACAACAAATTTAAAAAGTAATAATATCTTTAATAAAATAAATGAAGTGTAAAAAATCAAATATTTTTTAAATAATAGTTTATGTATGATTGGGTTAAGTTATAGTTTATGTAATTATATATGATTGTCAGTCGGATTTGTCACTAACAAACCGAAGACTGGAACAAAACAAAATTTGGTTTGGACGAGTTAGATCAGGTTGGACATGAACAACATAAAAAACTGAAACAATTACATGGCTAGGGTAAAAAAAATCTACATGAAATATAATGATACAAAATTATTTTGACTATTTCTTAATGCCGAGCCAATCATTGAAATGATTCAATTAACGAGGCCCAATTATTAACATGAAGAATTGTTTTTGGCGGTTGGTTGTGTCATGTGTGTAGCACGCAAAAAGAAAACCATAACCAAGAAATTGTACTTAGAAGGAAGAAATTATTCCCTTTTGATTATGGATTCCTCTACTACGTCTGGCTTAGATCTTCTACTTCTTTATTGCCACTACTTCGTACTTATACTCAATCTTCAACGCCAAAGCATATTATTGAGACGTGGAATCTTAATAAAGAAACAGTTCCATATCAGATGATAAATAACTAAGAGGAAACTAAGAACTACCTCCAATGCTCTTGCTTCCGAAACATTGTGAAGTATTCTACTCCAGTTAATGTAGCTGACTTTCAAATATTTTATGGTACTATTATTATTCTGCTTGTGCCTCAGAAACTCATCCACGAGAGAGATTCTTTAGTAGCTTCTGGGACACTCAAAAAGTCACCATCTAAACTAGGAAAGCTATACAAAAGTTACTAAATAAATGAATTTCAGAATAGATTACAAAAGGAATCAATTAAACAAGTCCCAAGTCAAGCGCTACAATAATTCCTTGTTGGGTATAAAATACTTGTTCATTTAATGGATAATTAGATAGTCAATTTAATCGAAAATAACGCAGCCAAGTTTGTGTTACTTCTAAGTTGGATAAAAAGATAAAAAATAATTAAGAACATGAAAATCAAAAACCACAAAAAAGAAAAGATCAATCAGATTTCTTCGAAATTATGTTTCAATGGTGGAGACGTCCAGCACTACAAGCTTCTTATACATTAAAAGCTTGAAGCGTAACCATGTTCTTAACATCAAAGTAAGCAGCTTTAATGCACACATCATCTAAGAGCTAAGATCAAAGTGAAGCTAGTTATAACCCCAAAGTTTAGAAAAGTGCACATAAGAGCTTTAATTAAGCATCAATGATAAAGTAAATTAAAACTACATGGAGAGGAAAATGGGAAAGGGATGAGGTGAAATTTAAAACTAATCATCCTATAATATTTGTTTCAACCGTTAGAAGGGAACAAAAAGAAAATGAGACTTTCAAAATAATATTATATCCTTAGACAAAATATCTCAACAAAGTAAGATAAACGCTGAAAGGTACATATCAATCATACAGAAGCAAAAAACTATTGTTATTTCAAAGCATACATGATTACCATAATGCTATGTTCAAGGATTCCAAAACTGAAACCGTTTGAAGGCTAGAGAGACCTAGAGTGAATCATTGAGCGGACAAGGTGTAGCCAATGTACATCTGAGTCCTAGACTTCATGAAATCACCTAAGATTATTTGAGTTATTTAGACTTCTTTCCTTGTTTTTTCTTGATAACTTCATCAACATACATTAAGCCCTTGCCTTTGTAAACTTCAGGTGGCTTACAAGTCCGAACAGTAGCAGCAAACTGGTGCACCCTTTGTTTGTCTATTCCAGTGCAGCAAATTACATTGTTTTTGAAGCAGAAAACACGGACAGCAGGAGGGACAGCTAGTTCCACATCATGACTGTACCCCAATTTGAGATACAACAGACGCCCTGCAGCTTCAGCTCTGGCTTTGTATCCAACACCCACAATCTTGAGAAAGCGAAAAAATTTGGCCTCCATCAATTCCAAAGCAAATATGTTGCCTAAAATTGCCAGAGAACCAAAATTATGGTTGCATTTGTTTCAAGGAATAATGCCACATTCTCAGGAATAACATGCCAAGGAATGATATTATTGAAAACATACTATGCCCATGTTTTGGTATTTTGTATCATTTAAAACTTATTTCTAGGAATATGTAATTATAAGACAATACATATCCCTATAAAAAAAAATTCTCTTTTCCTCCCAATACTCACTAAAACCACCCACTACCTATTCTTGTAAGAGTTCAATCATTCCATGGTAATAAATTATACCCACCTCTATGGGAATGAATTGGTGAGAAATTGGAAAAATGCTCGAAACATGTCTGGGAATCAAAATTCCTGGGAATGTTATATAAAACTTAAAACAAAAATAGGAATGTTATATACCCATCTCAAAATTCCTGGGAATGTAAATCTAAACCCTCAAAGAAAAGTCCCCTGTAGAAAACTAAAAGTTTTTCAAATGAATCAAAGCAGAGGGAAGAAAATACAAGAGAGCAAGAGGCTGCATCCTATCTGGTATAGAGAATGTCATACCCATCATAACATAGAAATATATTGATTATCATTTTCGAGTAAGCCATTGCAGACAAGAGATCAGGCACAAGTAAAACAAGTAACAATTATCAAAATCATAGTATGCTACAAGGTAAATACTAAATAGTATGCATTCTATAAGAGCAGGTGTAAATTACTATATAAAGGGAAGCAGATGTATAATCGAAAATTTGCATAATCAAATGCATCAATAATAATCACAACATAGCTCTATCAGAATGCTCATTCTCAACTAGAGCAGGTGTTGTTGTTTCTTTTCCCCATAGTTCATTCAAGGATTGAACATCCAACTAAACAGCACAGTCCTTGATTTTCTCACAGGGGAAAAAAGATTGAGAAGAAACAAAAAAAAAAAAAAATTGAAGACAAATCGGAAAAAAATAAAAATTCTGTCACGTGCTGAGATTCCAAGGGTTTTATCAGACATTGATTCATTCAGTTGCATTTTAAGAAAGAACTCTCTGGAGTTGAGATTTTCGAATAGAGAGAGTGAAAAAGGGAAGTTACCTCTGAGAGGTGCAGCTCACGTCTCACGAATCGCATCGCACGCTTCCTACGCTGCACTCTCGCCTGAACACACATAACTATTTGGGCTGGGCCGATAGTCCAAGGGCCCACTTCGGCTTTCTACTTACATGGCAATTACTTAACGCACCTAACGCACCAATGTATTTGTTATGCAATCGGGGTGCACCAAAACAATATACTGGTGCGTTAAGTAATTGCCTACTTACTAAGGACAAAAACAAAAATCTTCGTTTTTAAACATGGGTCTAGGAGTCTCTTATACACTCACCGTCATGATTTCGTTTTAAAACATTTTTTCATTGACAAAAATAAAATAAAAATCTTAGAAAATTCTTGAAAATAGAAAGAAACGTGTATAATACGTTTGTCATTATACACAAGAAAAGGTATTAATGAAGCTATGCCAACAATAGTAATGCCTAAAAACATATCAAACACACCTTTAAGAAAGAAAAGTAAAGAAAATGCAACATCTCAATAAAAAAGGAACACATAAAACGTAGATAGATAATATCATTATTTATACTTTTTTAGAAAAATGATTTTTTATATTATTGAAATTTATTTTAGAAAAATATTGGATGTGTTATTTTACATGGAATTTGAGAAAGAGTATTGGAGAGTCGATAGGACTTAGATACTGTTCAATATTTCCAATACTATTAGAATTAACTGCAATGTAAAGGCCCGATAACCCCCACGAAATTCAGGTTGCACAGAGAGGTTACTGGCACTGTGGCAGCAAGCAAAAGGTGACCAGAATTCATAATGGGAAGAAAATGCCACATAAAAACTCAAAGCAAACAGAACTTCCAAGTGATACATGTAAAAACTAAGCACAATAATTAATTGCTTTAAAGATTATGGAAATAGGCTCATATGTTGTGACTACAAGCAACATACTAGGAAATACAAGTCTAAAGCTATCTGGAGAAGTCAAGAGAAATGAAAATCAATAAAACTAACAGAGAAACAACAGAAGTTATTTACTTTCCCCTAAAAATTGTATACTGTGTGTCAGAGAGCTACATGGCAGCAGAGCTTGTCTCTTTGTTCTTTCTAAGGAACCAAACTACAAAATCACAAGTATCCATTTCAGTATGTAGGAGTATTCAAGAATAATTTTTTGGGCATTACGCTAAAAACAGAATCATAAATTTCAAAGAGATTTTCATATCACATAATGAGAGGGCATTATGAAAATTCTATTTTCATACACGAAATTTAAAAAATTATTTTAATTCTAATTTGAAGGCTCAAGGCATACTCATTAATTTTTCAAAGTCACCTAGATCGTCTGGATTTCTGGATTCTAGAAAACATCCAATATTTTAAACTTTTAAAAATAAAACACAAGATTGATCCTCAAATAAAATTACAGATGTCATTAAATAGTTACCTGAAATCCCATACATAAAAAGAGGGGTTAAAACACACAAATCATTTAGGAAATTAAACTTTATATTAATCTAATCATTTAAAATATGTATCACTAAATGTTACTCATGAATGCTAGAATCCAGATTGTTAAAAAACTGTTCCAGAATTATTAATCCAGAATATATAAAGAAATTTGTAAATGTGTGATTTTACATTTTAAGTAATTCACCGTATTTAATTCATTATTTTGGATTATGTTTACCCAGATTATATTTTTTGTATTTTGGATTGCTTAATATGAAATTATCGAAAAGTAATTCTGAATTTGCTTTGGAAGGCTTCACCAATTTGTATGTGTTCCAAATTTGTCGTTCTAAAAATAACCAAATAGCAATAATTATATGCTGCAAGTTAGTTTTGCAAATATGATTTTTTTTTAAGTTAACAGATGTGCAAAAAGCAATTTATGGGTGCAAGAAACAATTGTCCGATTTTGGGACCTGTTACCCTCACGTGAGATAGCTCGAGGCCCAACCACAGGGATTGGGGAACAGCACATCGTTCCTTACTCCACAAAAGAACAACCTTTCCAAGTTCGTTTTTGGAAGGCTAAGGTTAAATATAACCCTTAACTGATAAATGTACCTCTTTTATAATTTGGGTAATTTTTTTCCTCTAAAAAACACTCATTTCCATAACCTAATTTTTTAAGGTATTGAAATAAGCTACTTTTATAAGAATGTGCTCTATTCAATTTTTTTTCTTTGTATATTTTAGTGACTGGAATAAAATTCTATTATCGATGTAATATTTGTTTACTTGACTAATATAATTTATATCATATATTTATCATTAACCTTCTTCTAATATATTTATATTTTTATTGAAGAATTTTAATATATACTGACCTATATTAAATTAATATTTAATATTATTAATAGTTATAAATTAGAATATGATTATAGGATATTAACGAAAGTGTGAGCATGCATGTTAGCAATCCATATATATATATATATATATATATATATATATATATATATATATATATATATATATATATATATATATATATTGAAATTGAATTCTAATATTCAATTACATAGTATTAAATCATTCAATTGATATTAAAATTTTATAACATAAGAGGATATATTGTATGCATGCGTGCTAGTAGAGTGAAGTTCACCATTGATAGAAGGTATTCACATAAAAGTGAATGTGAAAAAAGAGTGAGAAGAATAGAGACCTAAGAAAACAAAAACTTATATATATATATATATATATATATATATATATATATATATATATATATATATAGAGAGAGAGAGAGAGAGAGAGAGAGAGAGAGAGAGATTTAGTTCTAATAAATATATGCACAATTTCTTTTGATTTTTATAGTTGCAACAACTTTTCCATTTAGTTCTTGATTTTCTATAGTTTAAAACATCCCACTTTGGTCTCCCAATAGTCAAATTTTTTTAATTCTATTAATTAGTCTTCGGTGTCGAAAATCACCTAACGTCGTTATATTTAAAAACATCTACAAAACTAAAATGGAAGATGAAAAATCATAAAAATATTAGATGGTTGCAGGTTTATAACATTTTTAAAGGATTTCAATAAAATGATGTTAGACTGCAATGACCAAAAGAGTTAAAAAAAATTACAATTATAGAGATCAAGAGGAGATATTTTAAACTATAAAGAATAGAAAAAAGTTATTAAAACTGTAGAGACTATAAAGAGAATTAAATCATACAATTTTCATTTACATGTCAAATAAACACTTTGTTCAGTGGGTTTGAAAGTGAAAACGCATGGGTTCAAATTATACCATAAACACTTTGTAAATTTCTTGCGACATAAAATTCATGTTTTTTTTAATCTCTGGTTATGTTATGTAACCTTTTAAAATTATTTTGTATTTTTTTCTTAGATTAAAGATCACAAATGTTTCTTAATTTACTGGGATAAAAATTAATTCTACTTGCACCGTGTGTATTGTAGCTGACCAATAGGAAATTTATAGAATGAACAAATTAAACACAAATTTTTGTCATTAAATAGATCATTTATCATATGTGAACATAAAAGAATCTTACACTATGGGACAATAATTTTTCTAATTTATTCATTTCATGTTTTATTTAATGACTTTTGCTAAAAATAGTGATCATCAACTACAACAAAGAATGTAAGTTAAATTGGATAGTTCCCATTAAATGTCATATAATTTGTTATAATAAAGGAATATATAGACAGAGAAAATTAAAAAAAAAAATCTAGGGAGACTTTTGCTCAATAAAAAATTATATGATTACCAACTACCACATACAAGGGTACAAGTGTACAACAATTGTAAATTAAGTTTGATCCGTCCCGTGATCTGCCATATAATAAACGAATAGATAAAAAAACCAACAAATTGAAACTCTAAAATATAATTTCAAAGGAGAGTTTTGATCAATAACTAATAACATCGTAAAAAAAACCCAATAATTGTAAATTAAGTTTGATCATTCCCATGGCATGCCATATTTTTTTTTTATGGTAATGCCATATATTATTATTATTATTATTATTATAAATAAACGAATAGATAAAAAAACAATTGTAGTGCGCACCTGTGTTTGTGCTATATCATGGTGTGGATTTTTTTAACAACTTGACATGAGGGAGAAGGCAAGCATGAGCAGAGTTAGAAAAAGTTTTTTTTTTTAATAATAACATTACGTCACGATTTAAATATTTCTGCACCTCGGATTCTTGTGTTTTATATTAGTTTTTGTTGCAACTAAAACTAATATAGTGTTATTTCTATCAATTTAAATTCCGGTAAATTCAATGTTCTGCCAAAATTCATTGACTTTTCTATCTCTTAATTCATTTTTTTTGTGTGAATTATGTTAATTCATTGAAGTCTTTAAAAAATATTTTAAGGAGACTTCAATTTGCTCAATAAACAATGATATGATTACCAACTAGCATGTAAAACAATTGTAAGTTATCCTTCCTTGTTAAAATAAATATTTATTTTGATAAAATAACTAATTTTTTATTCTTTTAATGTATTTATCTAAATTACTTATACTTTTAAAAAATAATTTTTTATTTATTTTAAAAAATAAATCCTATATATTTCTTAAAAAACTTATTTTAAAATTATTTTTTAAAAATTTAAACAAACTCACCATATATATCATGCATTATTATAATAATAAAATCAATAAAAAGAAGGGAAAAAAAAAAAGAAAACTTTAAAATATAATTTAAAGGAGACTTTACTTTGCTCAATAAACAATGATATGATTACCAACCAATGGCGGATTCACATTACTGTACAACCCTTGAAAGAAAAGAGACAGTGGTAATATAAAGTTATGAAAGACAATGACAGATACAAATTCTCATCATCTTACAAACTTAAAATAATTATGTTAAAATTTAAATATTAATTTAAATCGTTAAAAAAATAAAATGATAAATTTAAAAAATATAAAACATAAAAATAAAAATTTAAAAACTTAATATATCAAAATAAAATTAAAGTAAAATTTAATGGATGGAATATATTAAGTTTAGGGTTAGATTAAAACAAAAAGAATAAAACGTAAATAAAATTGAGAATTTGATCAAAATTATAAATTTTTTAAGATAGGAGAATTAAATATTTTTATTTTAAAATAAAAAGACAAAAATCATTAATCTTTTAAAATAAAAAAATTAAATGTCTCAATTTTAAAATGAATGATCAAAATTGTGGGTGGAGAATAAAATAAGGGACCATAGTTGTAATTTAAGTAAAAAGTTTAGACAATTTTACTTTTAACTAACTTAAAAATATATATTTATATACATTTGTGTGCTTACGTTTTTTGTGACTCTTCGTTTACGTTTCTTGTTGATTTACTCTTCTTTCAATTAATATCAATTTATATTCCGGTAAAATTACTTTTATGTCAAATTCGCTAAAAAAAATTCTAATTTTTTTTCGGGTAAAGAAAAGTTTAAGTAAATTGGATCATAAATGAAGAATACAAGCTGATTAAACATGCAAGAGATTATTATACATTACAAAATATCATTATTATTGGATACAATACACAAATTACAAGTTACTATATTAGAACACAACATATATAGTGTGATACGGTTAAAAGGTTTTTTAAATTGTGGCCACTTTCTTGACATTGTGGAAAATTAAATATGATCAATACAGTCACAATTGCAACAGCAATGCATGGACGACACACATAAACCTTAATGTTGTAGATAAAATGGTGGTCGAAGGCCGTTCTTTAAAACCTTGGACACTGCAGATAAGAAATGTTCCGAGTTAGAGAAAAGCATAGAAAATCTAGAGTGAGCATAATAATGGAAGTGACAAGAGCTTGTTTAACCATACTCACCAAAACAATTTTAGCTGTGTATCAACTTTGCCCTTGCGTGACCTTGTGAAATCTGAAACTGTTCAGTTATACCTAAATGAGCCATTAAAAACCAGACATGGGTAAGCAATTCGCCACCTCTGCTAAGCTGCTTGGCATGATGAAACCCTCTACACTGGCTTGCTGCATGACACAACATCTCCACCCAAACACGACTTATCATTTCCCATTTCTGTTCTTTCGACCATTTCTTTTCCTCTTCTAAAGACTTTATCGACTTTGCAAGCCTACATGCATCAAACAGCACAGACTTGCTTCTATCTCCTTTAACCTTTGACGGTAGGAACTTTTCATCTACACTCACTCCACCAATCACTTCGCAAACTTGATCTGTTTGCGATATGTACTTCCTTTCTTGCAAAAGTTCACTCGCCTCGGCACACGTGTCTTCAAATCTGATCTGTCCTATTCCGTTGGGTAACATAAAAGGACATTTAACAAGGAGATATAACATATAATCTGACATCAATCTGCTTATTTCATAATTTTTGAGCTTGTCACAATCTTTATCTGAATAACAACAAAGATCTGTAGCAATATGCCAAATCAGAAGGCTTTGATCAAACTCCACCTCAGTGCTCCAGGCAATGGAACGGCACTTCCATTTGTTAAGAACTTGATCACCCCTGTGAGCGCAAAAGTTTTTACATGCCTTAATGTGTTTTGCACCCTTAGACTTCTCCCGAATGTGTTCAAAAATGAGTTCTTTCAATTTCTCGGGGACAGTTTCTTGGTCTTGGTGGTAAAGTATCCTGAAAATCTGATACATGAATTGGTAATTCCAGATTTTGATGCGTTTTGCTGGCTCACCTTTCAAGCAAAAACTTATGAGATTGAATTGTGATATAAGATTAGACCACCTCTTAGCATGTGAGAGTTTATAGCATGTTTGAAAACATGAGATGAGAAGATTCACGATCCAATTCTTATGCTTGCTTAACCAATGCATTGTCCAACTTGAAGAAAGTAAAACGATGCCTGCGTATATCTCAAGAAAAATAGCCCCAGCGAAAAGCACAACAGTTATAATTTGGTCACAATCTATGTGTGCTTTATCTATCAGACATAAAAATGCAATAAATGCAGAGAGGGTGCAGAAAAAGGTCACAATTTTGAGGAAAAGGCCAAGGCGAGAGTATGTTACCACTGCCTTTGTATATAGCTTATCATACATCAATCCAAGCTCAACCTCAATTACTTTATACGCATGTTCCCATGATTTGTTCTGAAAGAAATGTTGGCTTTCTTGGAGTTCTTGAAAACCAAGGATGAGATCTGCAAATAGGCACTCGAAAATTTCAAGGAAATAGAATCCATAGTGCAAACGCAAAGCATCTGGTACACTTTCATTTGCTATTGCCGCTAGAGAGTGATCCGACAATATGGGAGTAGATTCAACCTTCAATTCAACTTTATATCCTTCAGCTATTTTTGCAGTGCAGTCATCCATGAATTTGGCATAATTTGGTCCTGGGTCTGGTGGACGGTGAATGGATTCTCTGAACTTTTTGCTGCTTCCCAACCACAAGGACAAAGTCCTCTCAGTATATTTGATTATTCCTGCCACCATAACTGGAATGGTAACATAGTTAAGGTTTCTGTCATTCCATGAACTGTAAACAACATAAACTGCTCCAAATAGCTGGGAGATTAACCCAAGAAAGTGTCGTAGCCATAGCTCATTATCCTCGAGGGAGTAGGCAGTGATTGTGTCAGGGCCACCAAGATGCACAAGAAGGAAGGGTGCCCAGATGGCCATGATTATGGAGTTGGTGGGGTCTGTTGAAGGATTTTTGCTGTCTTTGGAAAGAATGCCCAGCACAAAGGTCGCAGCCCAATCTGCTGACAGATAGGTAAACCACACACCGAATTGTAGCACCCAACCTGCTTTGTACTTTCTTTGGTTGCCACAAACTATAAGGATTATTTGCAAGATCAAACTGAATAAAACCAGAACTCGGATTTCCAGTACATTCCAGACCACTGAAAAACATATGCAATCACCATCAATCAATTTGCATACAAAGGAAATCAAGGAGGATCTAACGTTAATTTCTGAAACCATATAGAATCATAAATCGTTAATTTTGCAACAATCATAGTCATTCATTTTTGCATATAATGGAAGAATTTAATTAAAATACACTATCATTCAATTACATTTTCATGACAACTTAGTCTTACCAGCAAGCAACATAGTTTTTGTGCTTCTCTTTGATTGCTAGTTTCAAGCAATGCACTTGCTGCTTAAACGGTGTAATTAAGATAAGCCACTTTAAGAGATCAATTTGACCAATCATTACAATTTTAAAGATAAATTAGTGATTTTCTCATTTTTGAAAATAAAGGGATTAAATTAAATTTTTTAATAATAAGAAAAGTAAATTGAACTAGAAAAATGAGCAGACAGATTCCTTCAAGGAAAAAAAAAAAAGAACAGACAAACAAACAATAATTCAACCTTTTTCTATACTTTTCTTCATTTAACCGCATGATACAGCCGAGCAAATACCATAAAAATTTTGCCACTTGCAACTTCCAAGTGAGCTACTATGTAGTTTACATCTCTGCTTTCATGGCAGGGTCTCTGTCACCGTGATTATTAAAAATAAAAGTCTAACCGAATAGCTTAATTTATTTTGTTTGGTTTGACTTGATTGTACTAAGGTATTTCTAAAATTGTGAAATTAACCGAAGTAGCCAGGAAGCTGCTGGATCGCAGAAAATCCAGTTGATTTGTTGATAATGAGTAATGCCTGTTAAGATCAATTTGCTTTGATTAGAAACCAAGGATTCCTATACGTAGCATGATGAAGAAAGAGGCATTGGAAAGGCCATCTCCAGCAAATTAAGAAGAGCAGAGGTTGAATCACATCGTCAGCATGGCTCAACTTGCAGTAAGTTTCATCGTACCAAGGGTTGCGAGAAAACTATCCGATGTCCTCATTCAAGAATCGGCACGATTGGTGGAGGTTGCGGATCGAATTCGTTGGATTGTAAAAGAGCTGGAGTACATGCAGAAATTCGTACAAGACCTTGAACGCTCCAATTCCAATCAGTTGGAGGAGATGTTTGAGGAGATAACAAATGTTGTTGCGCGCCAAGCAGAAGATGTCATAGACACTTTCCTCAACAAGTCAGTCAATAGAAGGAAGAAAGGAGTTCAGTATTTGTTAGAGAAATACGACATTGCCAAAGAACTGGAGCCGATCTGCGACAGGGTGCGAGAAATCTCTGAGAGAATAAGTAACTATTTGAATGAGCCAATAGCTGTGACCATTGAAACTCCACGAGTAAGAGCCACCACAATAGTATCCCCAGCGCTGGAGGAGCTTGATCACATTCTGACCCAAAATTTAATTATCCTGGATGAGGAGCTGATCGAGATAGTAGAGCATGTGAGAGATAAGGACCTTGGCGACACACACAACATTGTGTCTAAATTAAACTCAGCAGAGGAATCCATTCACAGTCAGAGTCAGAGAGCAAGGGTGTGGTTGAAAGATATAGAGAACATTTGTGCTGATACAGTTGCTGTTGCTGAAAATTTCATCGCCACAAGAAGAAAAAGGCTGTCAAGAACCGGGTGGCTTTGGCAGGTTTTCTATTTTTTTGAGCAACGTGTTTCCGAGAGGAAATTTAAGCAGCAGATGGAATATATCCGCACTCAGCTTGAAGATGCACTTTACAGAAGGTGGACTTTCGGAGATGGAGGGAAGGACATGGGAGACAAAATAGGATCAAGATCAAGACCTGCTCCGAGTTTGTCACTAGTACGGTTGACACTGGCAAAAGTCCCACTCTTCCTTTTCAACAGCTCCTTTGCCCCTTTGTTGTTTGTCGCCGTTATAACTACCATCGACTTTTTCATGTTTGGTCGAAAACGCAGAGCAAGAGAGCATAAACTTAAGGAGAAAAAAAAATCAAGACAGCTTACCCCTTTCTTGTGGTTCGATTTAGTTGATTTTATGGTTTACGTCTTCTTCTATGCTTTTCCTGCCGAATTATGGATAGTCTTACAATTCGTCTGGATAGTCTATACAGTTATTCCCTTGTCTGTGTCTTTGGAGAGGAGTTTGGACGAGAATTTGGAGACAATCCGAAGATACTTAGCTCTAATGGATGCGTTATTCAGTGACATAAACACTGAAAGCGCAGAGGGCCTGAATAAAAGACAGCAGGTGTGGGTGAACCAATTAAGACTCGTGGCACATAAGGTTCATTCTCTTTCTGCGTATCCAAAGCCAAGGGGTTGGAATATCGTTAACAAAATTATATTTGCGGAGGACATCACCGACTTTTTGAATGAAATTCTTGATATTTCAGACAAGAAAAACATTTATGGATTTGCAAGTATACAAGGAAGAAAGGAGTTGGTATCAACAGTCCAAAGGAGCGAGAGCAAAGACATTGCTGAACATTCCGGTGCCCATCCACAGCCGTATGCCTCCTCTTCCTCATATCAGCGTGTCACAGGGCTCAGATCGAAATACCAATTAATCAAAGACGAAATGGACTTGATGAATGCACTGATTGATGATGTAGGAGAGCTTGGAAAACTAGAGGGAAGATCCGAAATCTGGGTTGAGCAAATGAAAGGTATTGCCTCAGAGGCCGAAGCTGTCATCCGCGAGTGTGATAGTGAATTGGAGAGTAACCACTATTTCAAACACCTGCTGGTGCGGTATAAAATTATGGGCAAGATAGACCGGATCACAGAGGAAATTGAAGATGCCTCGAGAAGAAGAAACGCATATGGCTTGGTTCAACTTCAATCCCGAGATGAGTCACTGTCCACGGTTCAAATGTTACGTCGAAAGTCAGAACAACCATCTCTCATTGGCAAAGAATCCATAATCGTTGGTAAAGAATTCACAATCATTGGCTTCAATGAAGACGTGGATTTTTTGACGGACCACTTACTCTCGAATGAGGAAAGTTGCTGCGTTACTTCAATAGTAGGAATTGAAGGCACGGGTAAGACAACACTAGCCAGATTGATTTTTGACAACAAAGCTGTTGAAGATGGTTTTACTTGTCGAGTACCAGTGTCAGTGTCTCCAGGTTGCACAGTTGACAAACTTTTAGAAGAAATAGCGAAGGAGGCTGCCACACAAATTATGGGAGGCCAACGGAACAAATGGACAATACAAGAAGCACTCAGAGCCTTGGGGAGTACAAAGTATCTCATACTTGTTGATGGCATTGAAACTTGCCAGCTTTTGGACAGCTTGACAGAGGCCATACCTGACAAGTCAAAAGGAAGCAGATTTCTTCTTACCACTCGCAATGCAAATATTGTAGCCCGACAACCAGGTACAAGATCCTTTGTTTACCATCTACAGTTATTGGACGATGAAAATAGTTGGATTCTTTTCAAAAAAAAGTTGAAAGTTCCCATTCCCTCAGAACCAAAACTAATAGAGGTTGCAAAAAAAATTGTGGCCAAATGCGGGGGCCTGCCATTGGAAATATTAAAAATGAGTGAATTACTATCAAATAAAGATGTCACAGAAGAGCAGTGGTCAAGGGTGCAAGAGCAGCCCAATCCAAGTCAAAACCCATGGTCTGAAACACTTAGCTCAGTCACCATCAGCTTACCTTCACATCTGAGGAGATGCTTATTTTATCTTGAATTATTCCCTGCTAATTTTGGGATTCCTGCAAGAAGATTGGTTGTCTTGTGGGTTGCAGAGGGTTTAGTGCAGCATGGGGAGAACCAAGAGCCACCAGAGCAAGTCGCAGAGAGATACTTGACAAAGCTGATAGATCTGAACTTGGTTCAAATTGCCAAGAGAAGGCCCAATGGCAAGGTCAAAACATGCCGTCTCCCTAATGCTTTGCGTGAAATTTTGGTGGAAGAAGTCCAGGCTAGAAAGGATTTGAATTCAGTCTCAAATATTTCTAGAATACGTCAGGTGGCTGATCGTCTTGACAGAAAAGATAAATGGGACAAACATATGCATGGTATCACTACAAGTGATTCAGCTTCCTTGGGAATCTACAAGGATGTTTTCTCCTTCCTGTCCTTTGATTTTCGAGAAGGAAGTAAACCTGGCCAAGACATAAGTAACTTTCTGAACCTGTGTATTTCTAGCAAGTGTCTTTTACTGCTTCGGGTGCTTGATCTCGAAGGCGTTCACAAGCCTGAGTTGCCCGAAAACATTAAAAAGCTTGCTCGATTGAGGTATCTTGGCCTAAGATGGACTTATTTGGAGTCACTTCCATCATCTATAAGCAAATTGCTGAAACTCCAAACTCTTGATCTGAAGCATACTTACATACATACTCTAACCAACTCCATCTGGAAGATGGAACTGAGACACCTGTTCTTGAGTGAGACTTATCGTACCAGATTTCCACCCAAACCAAGAGCTGCAGGTGATTCTCTGTCTGACCTCCAAACATTGTGGGGACTTTTTGTAGATGAAGAGACTCCGGTGAAGGGTGGTCTGGACAAATTGGTCAATATCAGAAAACTGGGAATAGCATGCCAATCAATGTCACCAGAACAAGGGGCAATGCAATCACAACTTGATGCAGTAGCTGACTGGATTGTGAAATTAGAATACCTTCAATCACTGAGGCTAAAATCAAGAGATGAGAAAGGTCGACCTTGGAATTTACACTTGAAGTCTTTGAAAAATCATATTAATCTCACTGACATATATTTGCTGGGAAACTTGAACGGTCCATCTATTCTGACTCAGTTACCTCCAAATCTTGTTGAACTTACCCTATCACATTCAAAACTTGAGGAAGACCCCATGAAAATTTTGAAAGATCTTCCAAATCTCCGCTCATTGTCTTTACATGCAGAATCCTACATAGGAATAAAATTGGTCTGCAATTCTAAAAGCTTTCCTCAGCTTTATGTTCTAAAAGTTTGGAAGCTGGAACAATTGAAGGACTGGGAAGTAAAGCAACAAGCACTTCCCTCTCTTAGACAACTGGAAATCCGATCATGTCTGCGCATGACAAAGCTTCCTGATGGACTAAAGCATGTTAACAGTCTCCTTGAGTTGAAATTGACAAATATGCCAGTGGAAATTAATACTGACAAGCATAACATTCCGCCCAATTGTGAAGTCCACAGAGATGACTCCGCCCAATTGTGAAGTCCACAGAGATGATTCCACCCAATTGTGAGTTGCCTCCCTTTTGTATGTTTGTTTTCTTTCTTTTTCAGCTGACACCTTACTTACGAAAACTTGAATATGTTTGGCAGTGAGGAGGGTTTGTCTACAATGGCTTGTCATGAAGGAAGCCTTATGGGCATCAGTGATTGAAGGTAAGTTTGGTTCTTCTCATTGAAGGCTATTTCTTGAAAGAATTTGTATTGGGGCATGTATTTTCCTTGACTATGTTGTGTAATCCAAATCCTGATTGAGGGAGTTGTTGTCATTTGTGTGTGGGACAAGAATTTGTAACAAGACATATTTTCCTTGCATGTGTTGTGTAATCCAAATCTGAACTGACTTTGTGCTAGTTGTTCTGATTCTTGTGAGAGACAAGAATTTGTGTTTGGATGTGTTTTTTCTTTTATTATATTGTGTAATCCAAATCTCTCCTGATGACTGAAGGCCGGGAGTGATGGTTTGATTGTGTAATCCAAACCTTGATTCATGAGTGAAGTGTCTGAATTATTGAATTTTCTTATACTTTATTAGTCTGTAGTGTTTAATAACTTTCTGTGTTGAATTTCCGTAATCAAACATTTAGAATGAAAATATTAATGTGGATCAAGTTTACAACCTACAAATTACAAATTATAAAATTTAAAATTAAATAATACATCATTGCAATATTTGATTCCAACAAATAATTTATTATTGTTATGTTTGAAAGAAATTATTTTCTTTTTAAAATTAAACCGCATGATTTATCTTGTATTGAGTATTTTATTTTATTTCTATTTATAACTTTTTATTCCTTTTAGACACCATTACCTAAATTTATAGGCCCAATAGTATTACAAGAAAAATAATAGCAATATATTATTTTAAACATACTTTTTTAAAGATTTTTAAACATGTTTTTTTTTATTTAAACATACTTGACTATATTAGATCAAATTTATCAAAAACTTTTAAAAGTCTTACTTCATTTATATTCAAACATAAGTAAAAAAAAAAAAAAGATATTTTGTACGGTGAGCTTAAATATAAATAGATATAATCAATTTAATCCTATTTTATGATTTTATTATTAAAATATCTTTCATTTAATTAATTCTATTTTTTATTATTGATATCAAGTTTCAATGCATAATATTTTAAGATAAAATTATTTTCCAGTAAAAAAAGAATAATATCATTTTTTTTAATTGAGATAGTGAAATTAAATAATACGAACTAACTTTCTAAATTAATATGAAATTATTTATTTTTTGTTTATATTTGAATCTAAAAGAAATAATTCTTACTTAATAACTTTTTGTTATCAGTAAATTTTAATCAATTATAAAATCTATATTAAAAAAGTATGTTAAAAATATGGGATAAACTACCACGTAAAAAAAGTAATTTCAAAGGAGACTTTTTGTTCATAAATAATGATTGGTCATCAACTATCACGTAAAAAAAATGTTAAAGTTGTTGGATCTTCCTCCTTAGATGCCATATATTATGATAAATTTATAATAAAGGAAGAAGATAAAAATAAACAAAGAAAACTACAGTATTAAAACTTTAACAATAATTTCTACGGAGACTTTTCCTAAATAAATAACGATATCATTACCAACCTACCGTACGGAAAAGACACTAATTAAACACCTCGTACAACAATTGTAAATTAAGTTTGATCTTTCCCATGATATGTAATATTATAATGATGGAAATAAATGATATTGAAACTTTAAAATATGATTTCTAAGTTAAATAACTAATGAACTTTTTTCTAAGTTAAATTTATCTTATACACTTAATTGAGCTCTCATGTCTAGCTCTCACTATCACTTATTGCATTTCATTCAAAATGGTAACATATATAAATACACATGCGAATATGCTCAAAAGACATAATAACTAACATGGAAACCTACAAGTTCTTGTTAGATTATAAACAACTTGATTAACTTGTCTCTTAACTAAACTTATTCTTGCGTTTGAAAAAATCACTTTAAAAAAAATGGCAACTTGCAGTCAGATTATAAAATCATGGAACTCCTCTAACATTGACTTGTAAACCATCAACTTGCTCTTAAAAAAATAAACAATGATGCTCACTCTCTGCCTTTGTTGTTATTTGTGTTTCGGCTCAACGTCATTTGTAAGTAATGTGTATCCGTATCCACAGCAGGATGATAGAGGAGCAACATAGTTATTTACTTATATAGTTTTTATGTTTATCTTTTACGGGACTATGTGCTTTCATAGATTGCCACATTGAGTATCTTATGGACAATGATTTGATTTTAAATTGAGATGTATGACTTTCGGAGTGCCAACTTTTGTTAATTATGTTTTTGGTTTATGAAGTTTAAGTTTATTTTGGACTTGAGATTAGAGTAACCATGTATGTGATGTCTTCTACCGCAAAAAGAATTTTAAAAAATTTAACTTTAATTATTTTCTTAATATTTTATTTTTAATTAAGAGAAATATGCTGTTGTTCCTTAAAAAAATTAGAGATTTTGCATTTGATCCTTAATATATTTTTTTCTTAACTTTACGTTCTTGAAAACTTTTTTATTTTTTATTTGATTCCTACTTTTATATGAATTCTGTTAACTTAAGCGTCACTTTCTCATAAAAAATATGACAACAATTGGAATAAAAAACATTTAGTGATCAAAAGAAAAATTCAAAAACATTTTAGGAATCACTTAAAATAGAATAAACTTAATGACTGACCAAATATAAAAAACATTTTTTAGGAATCAAATATAAAATTAGTAAATTTTTCAAAGAACACAAACATATCTTAAGTCTTTAATTAATTAACTATGGATACAAGGTGTTACCGTAGACATAACTAAGGAATCCCATATTTAGAAAAACTACACTGACTCTTTGAACATTTGCAGACAAGTAGCACTGGATATTTGATAATCCAAACCTTAAATCAAACGATTCATGAGAAATTTAACAAGATAGTACAAGACAAGAGCATAAGATTTCACCGGCCACCGCCATCTGTCAGTAACAAATCAATAATCCAGCATTGTACAATGTCACGCTGAATGCAGCTGAACGCAGAATACAAGCTAAACACACAAGGAATTATTTTACATCATTATATAGTATTATTATTATTGGATACAACACACAAATTACAAGCTATTATAATAGAACACAACATATGTAGTGTAACATGGCCAAGGCTTTAAATTGCGGCCACTTTTGTCATTGCAGCTTCATTGTGCTTCTTGATATTATGGATAATTACAGACAAATGCGATCAATATGGCCAAAATTGTGGTTGCATTGCAGTGGTAGACACTCACAAAAATCTCAATCTTGCAGATAAAATGGACTGTTGCAGATAAGAAATGTTGGGAGTTTAGAGACAAAGCATAGGAAATCTAAAGTGAGCACAATAATGGAAGTGGCAATAAGAACTTGTCCAAGCATACTCACCTAAACAATTTTAGCTGAGTAACAACTTTGCCCTTGCGTGACCTTTTGAAATCTGCAACTGTTCAGTTATACCTAAATGAGCCATTAAAAGCCAGACATGGGTAAGCAACTCGCCACCTCGGCTAAGCTGTTTGGCATGATGAAACCCTCTACACTGGCTTGCTGCATGACACAACATCTCCACCCAAACACGACTTATCATTCTCCATTTCTCTTCTTTCGACCATTTCATTTCCTGTTCTAAAGACTTTATGGATTTAGCAAGTCTCTGTGCATCAAACAACACAGACTTGCTTCGGTCTCCTTTAACCTTTGTCGGTGGAAACTCTTCATCTACACTCACTCGATCTAGCACTTTGCAAATTTGATCTGTTTCTGATATGTACTTCCTTTCTTGCAAAATTTCACTGACTTCAGCACACGTGTCCTTAAATCTGATCTGTCCTATTCCGTTGGGCAACATAAAAGGACATTCAACAAGAAGATATAACATATAATTTGACAACAATTTGCTTATTTTATAATTTTGGAGCCAGGCACAATTTGTATCTGTTTCATTTGATTCTGATTCATCTGAATAACAGAAACAGCAAAGATCTGTAGCAATATGCCAAAGCCATAACATACAATCTGTCAACAATTTGCTTATATGATAATTTTGGAGGCCGGCACAATTTGCATCTGATTCTGATTTATCTGAATAAAGGCAAAGATCGGTAGCAATATGCCAAAGCAGAAGACTTTGATCAAACTCTACCTCGGTGGTCTTGGCAATGGAATCAATAAGCCGAAGCAGAAGGCTTTGATCAAACTCTACCTCAGTGCTCTTGGCAATGGAATTGCAGTTGCACTTCAAAGCACGAAGAACTCCATCACCCCTGTGAGCGCAAAATTTTTTACATTTCTCAATGTCTTTTGCAGCCTTAGACTTACCCCGAATCTGTTCAAATATGACTTCTTTCAATTTCTTGGAGACAGTTTCTGGTTTTTGGTGAAACTTCTTGAAAAGCTGATACTTGGATTGGCAATTCCAGATTTTGACGCGTTCGTGTAGCTCACATTTCAAGCAAAAACTCATTAGATTGAATTGTGATATACGATTAGACCACCTCTTAGCATGTAAGCATTTATAAAATCTTTGAAAACATAAGATGAGAAGATCAACTATCCAATTCTTGCGCGTGCTTAACCAAAACATTGTCCAACTTGAAGAAGCAAAAATGATGCCCGCACATATCTCAAGTAAAATAGCCCCAGCGAAAAGCACAGCAGTTATAATCTGGTCAAAATCCATGTGTGCTTTATCTGTCAGACATAAAAATGTAATAAACGCAGAGAGGGTGCAGAAAAGGGTCACACTTTTGAGGCCAAGACCAAGGCCAAAGCAAAAGCCAGGGCCAAAGCCAAAGCCAAGGCCGCAGTATGTTACCACTGCCTTTGTGTATAGCTTATCATACATCAATCCAAGCTCAACCTCAATTACTTTAAACGCACGCTCCCATGACATGCCATTGTGCTGAAAGTAATTTCGGCTGATTTTGAGTTCTTGAATGCTAAGGATGAGATCTGCAAATAGGCGCTCAAAAATTTTAAAGAAATAGAATCCATCGTGTAAGAGCAAAGCATCTTGTACATTTTCATTTGCTATTGCTCCTTTAGAGTTATATGATAAAGTGGAAGTATCTTTGACCTTCAATTCAACTTTATATCCTTCAGCTTTTTTTGCAGTGCAGTCGTCCATGAATTTGGCATAATTTGGTCCTGGGTCAGGAGGAGGGAGAATGGATTCTCTGAACTTTTCACTGCTTCCACACCACAAGGACCAAGTCCTCTCACCATATTTGATTACTCCTGCCACCATAACTGGAATGGTAACATAATTAAGCTTGCTTCCATTCCATGAACTGTAAACCACATAAACTGCTCCGAATATCTGGGTCATTATTCCAAGAAAGTGTCGTTTCCATAGCTCATTATCCTCCAGGGCATAGGCAGTAATTGTGTCAGGGCCACCAAGATGCACAAGAAGGAAGGGTGCCCAGATGGCCATGTGTACTGGATGATCTTTGCTGTCTTTTGAAAGAATGCCCAGAACATAGGTAGCAACCAAATCTGCCAACAGATAGGCCACCCACACAACCAATTGTAGCTCCTTACCTGCTTGGTACTTTCTTTGGTTGCCAAAAACTATTAGCATTATTTGGAAGGCCAAACTCAGTAAAACCAGAACTCTAAGTTCCAATATTTTCCAGACAACTGAAAAACATATGTAATCACCATCAATTTGCATACAAGGAGGACCTAATGTTAATTACTCAAACCATAATCATTCAATTACATATCATTATAACTTAGTTGACTTTAAAAATGCAATCATGATTTCTAATTGAATCACGTAATAAAGTTTTTCATACTGAATGACAATTGATTTTCATACTGGAAAGAATTAATTTTGACTGCAGAAACAAGCATTACTGCATTAATCTTACCAGCGAGCGGCATATTTTTTCTGCTTCTCTTTGATTGCTTTTGTGTTTAAGCAATGCCACAAATTGCTGTTGATTGGAGCCTGCGTGTCTCAAGTTTGGAGGATTGACTTCTTGTTTTTGTGGAAGAAACAGACAAGCCATTGAAGGAAAAAAAGATATGTATTTTTAGATTTACTTAAAATTATATTTATTGTGATTGCGTTTTTATTTTATCCAAAATAAGATTTCAATTTTTCAACTGAAAATGAGGTTTTATTATTTTCATTTTTTGGTTCGTTTCGAAAAATATTTTTTTACTGAAAATCTAACCAAATATATTTTTATTATCATTTTCTATTTTCAGTGAAAATAAAGACAGAAAACAACCAAATTTAACACCCCTACGTTATTTTAAAAAAATCAATAAATTATGTTTTGGCACATTATCCCGATTTTGTCCTTACAAAACCTCGGTATGTTAAGAAAAAAGGTTATTTATAAATTCTTAAACGATGTCAAATCTTTTGACATATAAAATATATTTAAAATTTTTTTTTTTCATTTCTCTACATACTAAAATATTTAACCAACCTAGTTGTGAATGAAATATATCAAATACTTAATTTATTCAATATCTTTTATATTAGGGTGTGTTTGGTTTGTATTTTTATTTTCTGAAAATTATTTTCATTTTTAAAAGATTAGAATTCTCAAAACATGTTTGGTTTGACTTCTTGTTTTCTGCTTTCAAGAAATAAAAATACTGAAAATACGTTTTAAAAAGGAAATGTATTTTTAGATTTGCTTAAGATTACATATATTCCTAGACGTTTTTATTTTACCCAAAATGAGGTTTCTGATTTCAACTGAAAACGAGATTTTATTGTTTCCAGCTTTTGATTCGTTTGGAAAAATATTTTCACTGAAAATAAAAACACAAATCCAACCAAACATATTTCTATCACCATTTTCTATTTCCAGTAAAAATGAAAACAAAAAACAACTAAACCAAACACCTCCTTAATTATTTAGCATTTTATTTTAGTAAATTATACTTTTAATATCTCATATGTTCATGACAAAGTTGATGTTGTGAAACTAGTTAATGAGGGTTGAAAATAAAATTTATAAAAACTTATATGAGTATCCCTGAGCTCCTTGAGTCAAGTCGCTTAGTTGCTAGTGTTATCGTTACTTTTTGAGTTAATATTGTTATTTGTAAGTGATAATGGAAAAAAAAAACTTATGAGTTATTGTTATTTTTTGAGTTAATATTGTTTTTTTTAAGTGATAATGGAAAAAAATTAGAATTTTGATCTTGATGAAAGTAAATTAGAAAATAAAAATATAATTTTAAAAAAGTTTAGAGACAAAAAAATATTAAACTCGTACAATCCATTGGTTTTTGATATTGAATGATAACAATACATTATATTTATATATTTAAGACTGTAATTTAAAATTATTAATCAAGTTAAAATAGTTCCGTACAGTTGTTTCATGCACTTATCCACACACTTGTTGGTTTTTTCAACATCCTCCTTAAAATGAAATAATTGAACGAGCTGCCATTATTAACCCTGGTTTATTTTATTCTATATATTTTCATTTAACCTTAGCATACAGGCTAAACAAATTGCACAAAAAAATTACAACTTGCTGGTCAACAAACTCATAATGCCATCCACGCGCACCATTGCGCATGTGCATTGTCACAAAAACTCACGTGGCCATAAATACCAAATCGGCCCCTCTCTGTTCATATCCAAATACATTAAATATCCTAGCTGTCACGAGTCAATGGTAACCATTATTCACGTGAAAATCATGCTTCCATATCCTGAGCTTATAAATCAGAGAAGGTATTTATCATAACTAATCGCGATGTTGTTTTTACTCCTCTTTGTATTAAGTCTTCCTTGTTAATAGAGGACTAGAAACTTCATTGTTGTGGAGTTATTCTACTGAATACTCTTAATGTAAACTTCTAACTATTTATTTAATGTTATTTCTAGTGTTCTTTGCTTTTATCTGTGCTTATTTTACATGCTTATGACTTGATCATCTATTTGTATTTTTAGTTAAGTTTTGAGTGTTGGAAAATGTTTGGAATCCTTAGAACTTGGTAGAGCAGTTAGAGGTCAGTTTATCTAGGAATAGAATGCAATAATCTAGTATATTTTGTACTGTGTGCGTACTGCAACTCCCTTAGAACGAGTTTGTTGAGGAATTAAGAACAAAAACTAAGAGAGTTAGGATCATTCATGTGAGAAATCATGGTCTAAGTAAATCGGTGGTGCAAGAACGCTAGAGTAACGCTAAATGGAGAAAAACTTTTAGTACGACAAGAGGAAGTTCATTAGAAGACTCCCTGACGCTTTTACTTTGATATTTATTTCATTTTACATCTTTGTGTTTATTTAATCATTTGTTTAAGTAGCATAGTAAATTACAGAAAATCAAATCATTGATGAACATTTATTTCATTTCCAAAGCTAAAAGTGTTTGCATACTGAATATACAACATCTAAGTAAAACAAATTCCATTAGGATATGATACTCGGACTTATTGTTTTAAATATTACTGTGCAAATTGGTATACTTGTCAATAGGTTAACAATGGTCAATGTCAAAAAATATGATTGTGCTGCATTTTAAAGGGAAAAAAAAAAGGAGAAATCAGGGAGTTCTTTTGGGGGGACCAAAATAAGAGGCTAGGGCACAAGAGAATAGAGAGAAATCATTCACTTGGGGACCCTTTCCTCCATTTTCTTCCACACCTCTTGTTTTCTTTTTGTATTAGTAAGTCTCTCATGACAATGAGAGGCTAAACCACCCATTGTTGGGAGCTCAACAACAAAACACTTTTGATGTAATAATTTTAACTATCTATTTAATATTATTTTGATATTATTGTCTCTTTTCTGTGCTTAATATTATGTTTATGACTTGATCACCCATGCTCATGTAGTGTTATAGGATTTATGCATTGGAAAATGTTTATCTTCTAAGAACTTGAAAAGAGCATCTAGGTAATCCATGTTTAAGGATAGAATGATATTATTTAGCCTTATTTATGCATCTTTATTCATAAAGCAAATTATTTGATATAGCTCTTAAGGGATTAGGATTGAAATTAGGTAATTTAGGCTCTTTCACATGAGGGATCATGATTAGGGTACGTTAGTGGATGAAGGTAATAATCGAAATAACATTAAATAGTGAAAACCCTTAATGTTGCATCAAGAGTAATTTTGGTAGGTTGAGTCTCAACACGCTCTGTAATTCTACTTCAACCGATAACTCACCCCTTGAGTGTTTGTATTCTATCTCTTTAACGTGCTCTACTTAATTATCTTCATCTATGTCAAATTTTACATTCCATACCATTATTTGACTAATATCAAATTTAGTTCATTGATTGCTTAAAATTGGACATATACAAACTCTGAGTACAGTCAAAGTCCCTATGGACTCGACACTTGATCTTACCATTTTAATTACTACTTGGACGAATTGGTGCATTAGTCAATAGTTCAACAAATTTTTGGCGTCGTTGCCAGGGAATTTCTCTTTACTTAATGTGCAAGCCACAATTTGGAAGCAATTATTCTTTACTCATTGATTTGTTTTTGTATTGTTCTTTCTTTTCGATTTAATTTAATCTCTTGTCTAGGTTAACTGCTCTGTAGTAGTTTGCTTCTTGTATGCGATGTAAAACTCCAGCAGGGGACTTAGCTCCATTGGATTTGGAGATTGAGGCTACTTGTAGAAGAAACAACGCACAACTGACCCTAGTGATGAGAGGATTCTTTCATCTGAATCTTCTTCTTCATTTCCCATTGAATTGAGAGAATCTGAAGTTGGTGCCTCTGAAACAACCGTAATGGCAAAAGATCAACCACCAAGGGTGACTCTTGAGGACTATTCTAGTTCTACCATGCCACAGTTTTTCACTAGCATCGCACGCCCAGAAGTTCAAGCAACAAACATTTCATACCCACATTCCTTGATTCAACTCATTTAAGGAAATCTTTTTCATGGTTTACCAAATTAAAACCCCTATACTCATTTAGCCACATACATTGAAATATGCAATACTGTGAAGATAACAGAAGTTTCAGAAGATGCCATCAGACTCAATCTGTTTTCATTTTACTAGTCGGTGAAGCTAAGAGGTGAATGCATTCATTTAAAGGAAATAACTTGAAAACTTAGGAAGAGGTGATTGAGAAATTTTTTAAGAAGTATTTTTTCCGAGTGAAAGATAACTAAGGGAAAGGCAAAATCAAACATAACAAAAGTATGAGGTATAAAAAGATAGTTGAGATACTGAAATCAAAATTGACTATTTTACACATAGTAGAAACATATTTAGGCCTTGTTTATATGTTATGTATTGTTATAAGGTTTATCTTTTAACATCTTGTGGCTTTTTTTTTCCAACAGCATCTTGTTGTTGTATAATGTGTCGATGCATTTTCAATTAATGATTCTTTGAAGAGTATTCTTTAAAATGGAATAATTGAGCGTGTTGCTACCGTTGACTCTCGTTTATTTTATTCAATATTTTTTCATTTAACCTTTAGCATACAGCTAAACAAAATCCCATAAAAACAAGTTTTTCTTCAATGACGAAGATACAATAATCTATTCTATACTTTTGTTCATTTAAAGTTATCTATAATTCAACCTAACAAATCTCATAAAAGATTTACCACGTGCAGGTCAAGTCGTCAAGGACAATTTTTCTTCGATGCAATAATTTATTTATTTGTTTCGTTTAACGTTATCTATCATATTCAACTGAACAAATCCCATAAAGTAATAATAAAAAGATCCCATAAGAAGTTCAACTACCACGCGGCACGCGCAGGTCAAGAATTTGTTTGTTTGTATAGTACTTTTATTTTATCAAGAAGGCGACAAACCCAATAAAAATTTTAGCAGTTGGACGTCAACAAAGTTTCTTGGAGCATGAAGATGGAAGAAATTATTTTGTACGTCTTTGGTTTAGCATTATGATTCAAGTGAACAGATTAACCCATGCTAGTATACATGTCTGCATTCACTAAAAAACCGAACCAACCAACTAGCTGTTGTTAATGGCAGTTTTGGAGCTAGGTAGCTAGTATTTGAAAGCAAAATTAAGGAGACCGTGCAACAAGTAGCGTCCTCATTCACACAACACCTTTAACGCGGTGTTGGAGTTATGCATTTCTTTGACATATACCGCCACGGCAATGAGGCGGAGCAGAGCACTGGCAGGCTGAGAGAAAGACTACTGATGAACTGTGAGCAAACAATTATAGACGTGTCCGTTGAAACTCCAGGTGCAGTGGAACAGAGCAATGACAGGCTAAGAAAAAGACTACTACTGAACTCTGAGCAAACAAATATAGACGTGTCCATTGAAACTCCAGGTGCAGTGGAACAGAGCACCGACAGGCCGAGAGAAAGACTACTACTGATCTCTGAGCAAACAAACATAGACGTTTCCGTTGAAACTCCAGGTGCAGTAGCCACAGCGCTGGAGAAGCTTGATCACATTCTGACTCAAAATTTAATTACCCTGGAAGATGTAATCAAGAGGGTAGGATATGTGAGAGACGACCTCCTTGGCGACACGCAAAATATTATCTTGTCTTCTAATTTAAGTTCAACAGCAGGGGAGTTGAGTCAGAGAGAAAAGTTGTGGCTGGAAGAGGTAAAGGATGTTTGTGATTACACGGTTGGTGTTGCTGAAAAATTCATTGCAAGAACAGAAAGACGGTTAAGCATGGGGAGGCTTTGGAAGGTCTTTTATCTTTATGGGCAATATGCTTCCGAGCAAGAATTTTCCAAGCAGATGGAGTATATCAGCACTCAGTTTGGAGATGCACTTTACAGAAGGTGGATTTTCGGAGATAGAGGGGACAAAATAGGATCAAGATCAAGACCTGTTGCATTTCCAAGCTTTAGCCCACCCGCTAACCTTTTTACAGTTATTGCCAGGACTGTGTCTTTGTGGAGGTCTTTGGACGAGAATTTGAAGACAAGCCAAAGATATTTAGCTCTAATGAGTGCGCTTTTCAGTGATATTGGAAGCGCGGACGAAGGCCTGAACCAGAGACAGAAAGTGTGGGTGAATCAATTAAAACTCGTGGCTCGGAAGGGAGAGTCTCTTGTTGCTGCGTATCCAAAGGATGGGTTTCCCTTTTCCGTCAGCAGATACAGATATGCCAAGAACATCAACCGCTTGTTGAATGAAATTATTCATATCTCAGACAGGAAGAACATCTATGACATTGCAAATATACAAGGCGGGAAACAGAATGAAAGCATTGCTGAAGACAATCACAATTCTCCCGATTCCATTTGCTACCGGGATACCACAGAACTCGATACTGGCGAAAAGCAATTGATGGATGCACTGTTACTTGATGTAAAACAGAGTGGATATGAAGACAATCACAATTCTCCCGATTCCATTTGCTACCGGGATACCACAGAGCTCGATTGGGAACTGGATTTAATCACTGGCGAAAAGCAATTGATGGATGCACTGTTACTTGATGTAAAACGGATTGGATATGAAGACCTAGATGGAAGATACAAAATCTGGGTGAACCAAATCAAAGGTATTGCCCGTGAAACGAAAGCTGTCATTGATGAGAGCGGTGGCCGTGAATTGGATCGTAAGCCAATGCTAAACAGGATTAGACAGAAAATTAAAGATGCCTCCAGAAGTAGAAAAGCACATTATGGTTTGGTTCAATGTGAATCCGGAGCTGAGTCATTACGTCCAAGGACACAACCATTTTTCAACGAAAACGTGAAGGTTTTGATGGCCCAGTTACTTTCGGATGAGAAATTTCGCTGCATTACTTCAATAGTTGGAATTAAAGGCACGGGTAAGACAAAACTAGCCAAAATGATACTTAGAAACGAAGCTGTCATTAATCATTTTGATTATAGAATCTTTGTGCCTCCAAGTTATGCAACAGTTGAACAGATTAAAGAATACATAGCCAAGAAGGCTGCAGAAATTATTAAGGGAGACAAACAAAACGCACTCGCAACCTTGGCGAGTAAAAAACATCTCATAGTTATTGATGGCATAGAAACTCCTCATGTCTTGGATACCTTGATAGAGATCATACCTGACATGTTAACAGCAAGCAGATTTCTTCTTACCACTCACAATGCAAATGTAGCCCAACAAGCAGGTATGAGATCCTTTGTTCACCCTTTACAGTTACTAGACGATGAAAACAGTTGGACTCTGTTCACAACAGATTTGAAGGTGAACATTCCCCTAGAATCAAAACTGTCCGAGACTGGGAAAAAAATTGTGGCTAAATGTGGTGGCCTGCCATTGGAAATAAGAAAAACGAGGAGTTTGCTTTCTGGCAAAGATGTGACACAAGAGGACTGGTCAAGCGTGCTAAAGCATCCCAATCTTCCATTGGAAATATTAAAAATAAGCAAATTGTTTTCGAGGAAAGATGTAACAGAAGAAAAGAAGTGGTCCAGCGTGCTCAAACATCCCGGCCTTCCATCAGAAATATTAAAAATAATCAAATTGCTTCGAAGGAAAGATTTGACAGAAGAGGAGTGGCCAAGCGTGCGTCAAAACCCTTGGTCTGACACACTTAACACGATCAACATCAACTTACCTTCACATCTGAGGCGATGCTTATTTTATTTTGAGCTATTCCCTGCTAATTTTGGGATTGCTGCAAGAAGATTAGTTGCTTTGTGGGTTGCAGAGGGTCTAGTGCATCATGGGGAAGACCAAGAGCCACCAGAGCAAGTTGCAGAAAGGTATTTAAAAGAGTTGATAGATCTGAACTTGGTTCAAATTGCCAAGAGCAAGCCCAATGGCACTGTCAAAACATGTCGTCTCCCTCATGCTTTGCACGATTTGTTGTTGAGAAAGCCTGAAGATGCTAGATTTCCTCAAGTATATACCAGCAAAGAGTTGATTGCAAACCAAAAATATCCCGAAATACGCGAGGTGGCTGATCGTCTTGATGAAAATCATAACTGGCACCAACATATTCATGGTAACATTACCAATGATTCACCTCAAGTGGGAACCTACTACAAGGGTGTTCACTCCTTCCTGTCCTTTGATTTTCGAGAAGGAAGTAGACCAGGCCAAGAATTATGTAACTTTCTGAACCTGTGTATTTCAAGCAACTGTCTTCTACTATTGCGGGTGCTTGATCTTGAAGGCGTTTACAAGCCCAAGTTGCCCGAAAGCATTGAAAGACTTACTCGGTTGAGGTATCTTGGCTTAAGATGGACTTATTTAGAGTCACTTCCATCATCTATAAGCAGCTTGCTGCAACTCCAGACTCTTGATCTGAAACATACTTACATACACACTCTAACCAGCTCCATCTGGAACATGAAACTGAGACATCTCTTCTTGAGTGAGACTTACCGGACCAGATTTCCATCCAAACCAAAAGGTACAGGTAATTCTCTATCTGACGTCCAAACAATGTGGGGTCTTTTCGTAGATGAAGAGACTCCGGTGAAGGGTGGTCTGGACCAATTGGTCAATATCACAAAACTGGGAATAGCATGCCAATCAATGTCACTACAGCAAGAGGTAATGGAATCACAACTTGATGCAGTAGCTGACTGGATTGTGAAACTAGAATACCTTCAATCACTGAGGCTTAAATCAAGAAATGAAGAAGGTCAACCTTGGAAAATAAACTTGAAGTCTTTGAAAAAACACAATAATCTCACTGACATGTATTTGCTGGGAAGCTTGACAAACGCATCTGTTCTGTTCCCCGAAAGCCTTGTTGAGCTTACCCTGTCACATTCCAAACTAGAGAACGACCCAATGAAAATTTTGAAAGATCTTCCAAACCTTCGATCATTGTCTTTGCTTGCAGAATCCTACGAGGGGGAAAAAATGATCTGCAAATCTAAAAGTTTTCCTCAGCTTTATGTCTTGAAAGTTTGGAATTTGAAGCAATTAAAGAATTGGTTGATAAAGCAACAAGCACTCCCCTCTCTCAGACAACTGGAAATCCGATCATGTCCTGGCTTGACAAATCTTCCTTTTGGACTGTGGCATGTTAAAAGTCTCCTTGAGTTGACACTGACAAACATGTCAAAGGAAATCAATATTGGCATATATCGCCTTCCGGACAATTGTAAAGTCCGCAGAGATAATTCTCAGTAGAACATCATTAATTGCATGGTGAGTTGCATGCCTCCCTTTTACGTGTTTGTTTTCTTTCCTTTTCAGCTGACACTTGCAATTAGTTTAATTAAGAAAAATTAAATGTTTGGCAGTGAGCAACAGTTTGTCAACAGCTTGTGGCTAAAGGAAGCCTTACAGACGTCACTGAAGCTAACATTGAAGGTAAGATTGGTTCTTCATCCAAATATACGAAATTGAAAATTTGTTTCTTGAAATAATTTGTATTGGGACATGTAATTATATTAGTGACAGCTGAAATTTATACTATAAAGGTATGTTTGGTTCTTTGTTGAAGGCTACGAAAGAAAAATTGTTTCTTGAAAGAAGTTGTATTGCAACTTGTATTTTCCTTGATTGTGTTGTGTAATGCAAATCCTGATTGAGGGTGTTATTGTGAGTACGGGTGACAAAAATGACTGAATTTGTTATACTTTTGTCGTCATTTAATAACTTTTTACTTTCTTGTGTGTGGAATTTCAGTAATCAAACTATTAGAATGAAAATATCCAAGTGGATTGAGTTTACAGATTATAAAATATTAAAAATTAACTTACCAATATTTAGGATTAAAGTTTGTAAGGATAAACTCTAAAAGGACAAAACCATAATCTAACCATTATTTGTCAAGACATTGAGCTTGCCTAAAACCCAAGAAATAATCAGCCTGCTTTTCACAAATAAAACCACACACTAAGTAATAACTTAAAACCCCCACTCAGTATTGTTTAATCCTATTTAATCCTATATGTAAACCTTACAGTCTTCCAATGGTAACAAGTCAATGAAGAACAAACTCGTTCACCCAATGAGTAAAAAATAAAGCAGACCCTACATAAAAAAAAAAACTTCGTACCCCATTACCCAGAGGCTCTTCGCTATGCGAAGGTATGAGGGAGGGATGTTGTACGCAGCTTTATCCTTGCATATGCAAAGAGGCTGTTTCCGGATTCGAACCCATGACCAACAAGTCACCAAGGTACAACTTTACCGCTGCACCAGGGCTCGCCCTCAGACCCTACATAAAATAAATAAATAAAAATGCAGAACTAGAACACAATAATTCGACATTGAAATACTTTGAAAAATGAAAGGGGGGGCGCCGAAATTCCCTGTAAAAGCTAGGGGTAAGGAAGAAGTGAAAATCAAGGCAATGATCATAAATGGTCAGCGCCAACATTTAGTGACGGGCCAAGTTAAGCCATATAGTATTTCAATTTACACAATGATGTGAGATAAGTTGATTCTCACCAACTTAATGGACAACAACCGATAATAATCTAACTCAGTACTTAATCCTAAAAGCTTGGGGCAAAGCACAATGTCATGAACTCTCTTCATGAGGAGCTAACCTTCCCTACTCAGTACTTAATCCTAAAAGCTTGGGACAAAGCACAATGTCATGAACTCTCTTCATGAGGAACTAACCTTCCCTACCCTACCTACATGCCGTACCTAGTCATTCCTGAAGGATTAACTTTGGCTAAATGAATTCCTTGAGTTCTGGTGTTGGCTTCACTCCAGATCAAAGGTGCTACCATCGAGTCCAAGTTCAGCATCCTCTTCTTCGATCCGCCAGGAGATCCTTCTAGTGTCAACCCTCCCAGACTCTCAAGTGATGTTAGGCAACTTTCAGTGAAACAGTCAGCCCCTTGAGGTTGAAGAATAGGTGATACTACTGAAGCATGCATTCCGCCGACCTCAGTACACGCTTGGGGATAAAAGCCAACGTGATCAACTAGGGAACTTCTGGATGTTTTGCTTTCCAGCCCTTGAAATTTTTGGCCGTCCATGTCAATAGTTACATCCCCAATAAATTGATCTGCCAACATCTTACACGCTCGCTCAAGCATGCCCATGTATCTTCGCTCTGCATCCTGGCGAATTTGCAAGTGCTTCTCTGCCTGCAATACCATAATTCTTAAAAATAGTAAGTGTTAGGGTACACTTATAAGATATAGAGATTATTTCTTTAATAAAATCGCAAATTACAATTCGCAGTTATTATTTAGTTGATGATATCTACCTGCGATAATAAGAGAAGAAAAAAAGACTAAAAGAGTAACCAATCACCAGCATGCAACTATGCACCTAGTCTACCTCCAATACCAACCAGAATAGTCTTAAATAATATACCAAAACAACAAAGCACCTTATATTGTGAAAAGGAAACTTACCTCCACTAGTAAGTGTAGTTTACTTTGCACTTCCATCTGTGCTCTTAATGCCTCCTTGACTTCATGACCCCTATACATGACATTGCAACTCTCAATTTGTTTATCAACAACTACTTAGACATCCAGGCAGGAATAAATTGGTTCTCAAGAAACCATTGAATTCTTACTCGTTAGCATCTGGTAACTTTGGAGAAGAGTTATCAGTACCAGGGCTTTCTTGAAGATATGAAGCTGACATTCCTTGCACAGTTTTTTCAATAAGTAAGATAAAGTTTACTTTAGACCATTACAAAAAAGTTTATATTATAAACAGTATTGCTAGTGTATGATTTTGGCCCTGTTTTATACAGATGGGAATTTCAGAGTCAACCTTTCTCTGAGCAAGGGAACAAAGATAAACATGTACACAACCTATTGAAAAGGACATTGATACATAATTCAATTAGAGACACCATAATTAAAATTCAGATTAGTGGCATATAATTCAAAAGTTCAGAGAGAAAAAACCTACCATCTTTGCATCCCTCATCAGAATCTTTTCCTGATTGCTTACCTAGCCTGTACTTCTGCAATGCAGCAAAGTATAGGATAAAACCAAAAAATTATCATGAAGTTTCAATTTCACCAAAGATTCTATAATTGACTGTTACAACAATTATATGTAAATGAACCTGAAGATGACTCTTCAAATGATAGAGCGTCAAACCCTTGACATTCATGGTCCTCATGATTGCTTTTGGAGTGGCTTCTGCAAATAATAATTTTAGTAATATAATTATGAGAAGACACATAATGATATTACTCCTTTATATAAGAAATTCCTAGAAAATACTCACAAATCATTAATAACCCCACTACACAATGAGAAAGAGTATAACTAGCGTACCCCAGTGCCCGAAAAACAGTAAATCCAATTAAATTTCTAAATTTTGACTTTTCTACTTTTTTAATGTTATTTTGAATGCCTTCAAACTGCTATAACATGCATTGAAGTTTATACCACCTTTAAAAGCATAAATGACCATTTAAGTCAAAAGCCAATCTTAGACACAAAAGGAAAAAAAAATGAATCAAGAATAATAAGATGACTAAATTCCCATGATCTTTAGAAAAATTCTGAAGGCACGTGCACAAGAACAACTTTTCTCCAACAACAAAACTAAAGCTGAGGTACCAATTACTGAAGATTTTCTCCTCCCCTCATTCCAGGATCATGGCACTATGCTAGATATATGCCAACTAACGTATTACGATCCTTGATAAAATCAGTTTTCTTTTGAAAAGAATATTTACATTACAAAAAAACATCAAAACATCAGTTAATGGAAGTATGATAGTATACTGCAATACTAAAAAAAACACATACAGAATTAGTATGGGGAGCAACTATCAGAATTATACACTCAACAGGCAATCATGAAATTGAAGACGCAATCAGAAGAGTCTCATAATAAGTAGTGACTAAAACCTAGTATTTTCCACATTCTAATAATTTCATGTCCTTCTAAATGCTATATTTCCTAGTGATTTTCACATTAAAAAAATAATGAATTTCAGCTTGTTAAGAAAGTAATAAAGAATTAGGGCTTGCTTGTGATGGATTAATGTTGAGTACTTAAAGACAGCTTTCGAAAGAAAAAAAAAATCATTCTTTTGTGGGTTAGCAATACTGACACAGTTTAAGGCACACGGATCATAGACAGTCACTCATTACAAAATATTTGGAGAATAAACCCCACAATGACTAATAAATTTCACAGAATGGGGCTCATGTCCATCACTATTAGTACAGCACAGCAAGAAAACATGAATGGAATTAGATGAAAGGGAACAAAAATGACTTACTACTGGCACCCCCAAGTTGAGTGACAGCATCAACAAAGCGTTCATGAAGGTCAGCGGTCCAACGAAGACGAGGTTTGGGATCGGAGGTTAAAACAAGACAAGGGTCTCCGAGGTGAGCGTGATTGGAGCCACCCTGCATGTCTTCCTGCCCTTCATGAGGATGTATCAACCTAGAAAACATCCTATGGTGAAACTTGAAGCCCCACCGAGAAGCGAAGAAGAAAGAAAGAGGAAAAAAAAAAGGTGAAGATTGTGTTATGGGAGACCCATTTGGCGAAAGAGGAAGCAGAAAGGGAAATGGGAAAATGGGGATGTGAAAAGCACAAGACTTTGGCTTGAGGGAGCTGGCACTGTCACTCTTTACTGGGATTTTGTCACTTTCTGCTGCTTTTCCTTTCTTCTCTTCCTTTTTTGCATTTGCCGCTCTCTGCTTCCCTCCAATCATTTTTCTGTGGGCTTTTTAGGGTTCTCCTTCAAATAAGATTATTAGAATTTTCTCAAATTCCATCAATAATATCAGGCCCAGTAGCTGCGTACTGTGTGGTTAAGTTTGCATGTTGAGTTTGTTAATGAAAATTTGAGTTTGATGTTAAATAAGTCTCATATATCAATGATTAGTTTCAATTCAAATGATTGAAACTTCTAAAAATATCTTATGATCTCACCGAATAATCAAATATCCTTAAAAAAAAAAACATGTTGTTTGGATGGATCCTTATCAGCATGAACAATGTGCGTTCATGATTATCCAGTCCATGATGATCAACGTCCTTTCGTATGGGCTCTCATCACTGCAAGGCTTGCTCTAACACAAATTGTACAGTAAGCCACATTCTTAGTAGGGGTGTGTGGGCTATACCAGGAGCCCATTGGACCTATTGTGGTCCTCCCTCTTTTGCACACACACATTTTTTAAACGTGAAAACACTGGACCATGGTTCTTTTTTTCTTCTTGGTACAGAATATTAACCCTTATAAGTATTATTTTTTCGAGAATGAAGGTTTGAAGAAGATTTGCAATTTTATATAAAAATATTAGAATGTACATATATAACCCTTTTAAAATTTTGAAGAGGGATGGTTTAATTAGGCCAATTTTAAGTAAAAAAAATGTCATAATCACATTTTCCTTTCCGAGGGAACTTGTGAGAGCCCATTTGACAATGTTCATACTTCATACTAGTAGAGGTGCACTAGATTGTCTTTATTGAAGTTATTGTTAAATTGTGCCGAAGGAATAACAAAATAAAATAAAGAAAAGTCCATAACTCTACTAAAATTCTCTGATAATGGATCATCTATGGTTTACTTTTGTAGTTTCAAGATTGTTAATTTGTTAGTTTTAATTTTTAAATGTAATTGTTTAGGGTGTGCTTGTGTGGATTTGATGTTGCTTGTGTGCGCGGTTGCGATGCTCTTATTTTAGCACCCTATTTGTGTAAGTATCGTTGGACATTTTCAATTAACTATATGTTGGGAAAATAATTAGCATTTGTCAACCTAAATTTTAAGAGAGTTCAGTAATAAAAAAAAAATACGTTCACAAAATTTAAATTTTTTACAAGATAATTTACTCTTAAATCAAAGTCAGCGTATTGCCCCCTCAATTGGGCTCGTTGGAACATGCCTATCGTAAAAAAGTCATAAAAATTGAGGTGTTTAGAAAGTGTTGCTAAAAAAAGTCATAATTTGCCCCTTTCATGTTAAAAAAGGAAAACGTACTAGAAGGAAATTGCATGGACTAGAACCTATTTTTGCTATACAACTGGTTTTGAATGTTGTTGGGGGGACACGGTGATTTGATCTTATTGGAGATTAAGCTTGAATTATTGGAGCTACAACTTTAGGCCATGACTTAAGTGCACACATGTTTTTAATTTGTCTATAGTTTGCATCTTGGGACACATGTAAATCCAAGTGCTTTATACCACCATGAAATAGTATTTATCATTTAGAGGAAAACCAGCCTGCCACGATTTCAATCTCTTCGATTTTCTTTTGACAATGATCTTTGATATCTAGAAGTTAATGATTTCTATCTCAATGTCAAGCCTGTTCATCGAAATTTACCTGTCAAAGATTTCCTTGGTCAAGTAGGTACCACCCTTCTGATTTATAGACCTTATACTTTATCTTTCTTTTTTTTTTTTTTTCAATCTTGATCTCATTACATTTGATATTTGTGGTATTTTATGTAGTTTTTCTAAGCCAAACAATGTACATTCATATAATATTTTTGCGGTTGCTCTTTCCTTAGTTATGTTATATATTGAACTGACACACACAAAAATTGTTATATATTGAACTAGAATAAAATTATTTGATGTCATTCTCAGAATCTTAGAAAGCTGATCATCTTCATATCGTGTTTAATTTTTGGACTTTTAGAATTAGAATTAGACTTTTTCAAACAACAAAGATATTGAAAATGTGTATGTTTCTTTTTATCACTAGCTCCCTCCTTAAAAATTCATCAATTCTTTTTATAGTTTTACTTTTGACTTATCATATTAAATTTTTAAAAATAAAAATATAACTTCTACTATCTAAAATGGATTTATATGAAATATAGCGAATAACTAAATTTAAATTCCTCCAGTCATATAAGAATATCTCTAATGTGGGTACTTCATAAGTTATTTAAAATTAACAAAATTATTTAACAAGTTTTTTTAATCATTGGAACAGACGATTTGAAAGTACGCTTAAGTGAGTTATTTATATAATCAATTGTTGCTTAATTTATTTTTACCAATTAAATAATCATATTTCAATTATAAAATTTAATGTAACTTAAGTTAAACATGCATTCTAACAACTTTATCATTAGAGTAAAGTTTCTTAATTTATGTAATACTGTAGAACTCATAAATTTAAAATAAATAACTTATTTAAGCAATGACACATTATAGATGCTCTAATCAATATTCTCTCATCAATACAAAATAAAAAAGAATAAAAATCTTATAACTAAACAGTGTATATCAAATAAAAAAAATTACTCTCGCTATCCTAATCATATATATATATATATATAGAAAGAATAGCCAGATCATAAGCATGAATATCTTACCTGTATAAAGACAATTGAATTTATTTTATTATTATACTACTTAGCTAACAAAGATAAATTTTATATAAATTATAGTTCTAGATATAACATGTACCATAAGTTATTATACATATGAAGGCACTTACCCCACACGCATATACTGACACACACAAATATGGACATGTGGCCCTCCTAGTCACCAAAGATGTGCCATCGTACATGACAAGTTGGTTGCAAAAGCAATGAGGTTATGAAACTATGTGGAATTAATTCCATATTAATAGCATGTTCTGTAGATTAAGCGGGACCGATGAAATAGATTTTGTTCTCATTGCATGTGCAAACCATGATATTTTATAAGTGACCCGCCAATAAAATGTCTTAATCACATTAGTTAATACATAATTAGTGCATCTTATAAAATATTCCTATTCTTTAAAAAATAAATAAATATTCTTTTATATTTTTAATATAATGAATACCTTTTTATTATTTTTTTTTATTTCCTTATTCATTATTATAAAATTAATACTTATTAGCATTTTCCACTTTTAAAACATCGTTCTAAAACCTCTTGTTAAATTTCTGTGATTTGGATTGACTAATTTTATTTAGTGGTTATGAGACACACACCACACATGGTCATGATTCATGGCATGTCCATGTGAAATGAGATGTTTAATTTTACTACGTTCGACATGGAATTAGTGGTGGATTCATGATACATGTGTTTGGTTTTTTATGTTTCTGATGTGATTTTTTATATTTAATTATTTTTTCATAAAAATAAAAGAAAATATAAAAAATTTACAATAATTTATTCATTTTTCTTAATCAATTGTAGTAAACTCTTTGACTTTTCCATTTAACTATAACTTAATAGTTATATCTTCTATGTTTTTGGACTAAATTGATGCAATTCTTATTTTTTTGACAGTCCCAAACATGCACCAGAGCAGTGAATATAATAAAATGAAAAGAAAAAAAAATAACACTGAAATATTTTTTTTTCTCTCTCTTTTTTTCCAATTTAATCTCCTAAATTTAAAAGTTTTTTTTATCTCTTAAAGTGGTTCAAATAAATTTGGTCTTCCATCATTGCTTACATTAACGGAATTAATTTTGATAACACATCACAAGCTCTCATTTTATGAAAACATTTCTCATAGTTTGCAAATATAATCAAGTTGATCAGGTTAGTATACTATACTCACGAAATGATCAACTTCATTTAACAAAAAAACACTTTAAAGAAACAAATAAAACTTAAGAGAACACACCAAAACCCAAAAGTACGGTAAGGGGTCAAAAGTATTTTAACCAAATATTAAAAACAACGATATTTGATTTAATTTTTTTAACAACAATATTTAATTTTAACTTGAGTTAAATGAAACAAAAAAAATGTGTTAGTGATTCATGATTTTAAATTTATTAACTTTAGTTTAATAATAACTTGAGTTTACAATAGGAAAAATATTCACGGTTTCCATCAAGATTAACCACTATTTTTAATGATAATTATTTCATACTAATATCATAATTAGAAGAAAAAAAATATTTTAAATTTATTAGAGTTGACTAAGAAATACTGTTCTTAAAAAAAATTGAAGTCTAAATTTAAATAAATAGGTTTATAGAATGTTTAGTAGTCACATTACTGAATTATAATCTTTTTTGAAAAAAAAAAAGTAGTGTGCAGTTTATTTATTTTTTATAGTTATTTAGCCCGGTCTGGCTAACATGCATTCTTCATCATGGGGAGTCTAATTAGGTGCTCTTTTAATGGCAGGCACTAACATTGAATGAAATGTGCTTCATGGGAAAGAAAATTTCTTGGAAGGTATATGATTGCTTGCTGGTCACTCATACTAAAGTATCATTATTGTACTAAGCATGGAAAACAACAGCTTAGAAAAACAATATGAGCACAACAATAGCCTTTTAATTAAAACTAAGCCATTTGAAGCAAGGTTACATTACATCACCCCCTCTAATATCTAACGAAGTACAAAATTGTGTCATAACTTACTTGGACAAGGTTACTTAATTCCCGTCAATTTTTGTGAGAAATTAACCCCCAATTGGACCTTATATATACATAATAAAAAAGGGAAAGAAAACATTAAACGCTAAAAATCAAGTCTTTTTTTTTTCTCCAGCATAGAAAAGTAGGTCAGAGTTTGTTGATAAGTGGACAAAGATGAGGTGATGCATAGTGGTGCCACCTGTTTCTCTGTGATTTGCTTTGCTGCAGAAGAAAACATTATGAAAATGATGGGTGTGGTAGGGAATGATGTGAAGCAGAAGCAGTGGTAGTGGTAGGTGTTGGCATGTGCTGAATGACCTTTCTATTCTTTGAAACTGGGCAACCGGTACCTGGAGAGAGGACAAGAAGGTCCCTCTTCTTATTGAAAGGGAAAGAAGCACTTTTGGTAGAAGAAGAGTTTTGGGGTGAAATGGCCACTGGGGGGATCTCAATGGAGTTGAGTTGTGGAGGAGGGTGCTGCCACTGTGGGAGTGGTCCTGCTAAGAGAAGGGTCTGAAGCAGTGGTCCAGCTTCCACCACTGCCTTTAAGAGTTTCCCTTTTTCAGGCAATGGTTTCTTTTCTGCCAACTCCAGTACCACCTGCAGTGGTGTTGTATGATGTGGGGTTGAACTTCCACCAGAAGAGGGCATGCTGCTGTTTTCTTCACAGTCAGAAGAAGCAGAATGCTTTTCGGATAACCCTTCTTGCAGCTCCTCTTCACTTTGTGATATGGTGTCTCTTTGATGTTTTTGAACAAGTTGGTGTTGGTGTTGGTGCTGATTCTGTTCTAGTTGTTGCTTATGCTGAAGTTCTTGTTGGAGCTCTAGTTTTTCCAGCATTAGCTTCTGGCATTTTGCTTGTGCCTCATCTCTCTCCTTCATGACCCTGCTTAAGAGGTCATTCACACGAATCAATTCACATTCTCTTCTTGTAATCTCCTCCTTAGCTGATGCAATTGTTGCCTCTAGCTCCAAGGTTGTGTACAGAAGAGAATGTCTCAAGTCCTCTAACCCCTGCTAGTTCAACAATGATATAAATAAGTAAAAACAACTAAAAAGAAAAGAGATTTAAGTAAGTCACTTAGCAAAGTAGAATAATGTCACCACACCTCTTCCTGGTGGTAGAATTCCCAACCAAGTGGGCTACATACATATTCCATTTTTTGCAAATGAGAGGAGGGAGGGAGGGAGGGAGAATATCTGTCTTGGATCTTCAAGTCAGGAATAATATTGTAGTACTATCTTTGTGCCTACTACTTTGCTTTTATTCTTGCCTTAACTTTACTTCATGGGACATGGAGTTGAAAAAAGGACAGAAAGCGCCAAAATTTTAAAGCACAAAGGGCAAATGGTAAGTGCATTTGGCTTTGTAACAAACAAATAGGCACTATGTCCACAAGGACTAGAATTCGGTGGGGGTAGGGAGAGGGAATGTGATTTCATTTCATTTCAGTGGTCCAATTTAGAAACCTAATCCTCTTCATATTGAGCCTTTTAGGTAGCGGCGGATGGCACGTGTGTACATGTAAAACTAAAAGTAAATAATTTTGAGTATGTCCATGAAAAAGTAACTAGTTCCACTTGGTTTATTCAGTTTAGCAGTCATAGGAAATAGTTAGGCAGTTTTAACTACCTAGGTAAATAAAAAATTGTTAATGAAAAGTTTATATAGCGTTTGCCTTTTCTTGTTTATATCTTTATTCTGCATTTTCTTTTTCTAGGTGAAATCCTTATTCTACATTTGCTTCTCAATGATCTTGTACTTTGTCTGAATGGAAAAAATTTTGATCTTGATACATAGGGCAATTTAGAACCGCAAATGGGCTCAATGAAAATCATAAGAATATTAAGGAAACATTTAGACATATAACAGGGAACCTGGCCGCAAGGAGTGCATTTATCAATCTTAGATTAACGTTAGCCACTACTTTTTTGTTTATATGTTCTATTTGGTCAGACTAAAACAAAAAAAAAAAGTCTAGTTAGAGGAATGATTAAAGGCATAAGATCTTATTTCCTTTTCCTTTTGTGTGTATGTGCTTTGGTTTTGTATTTTTGACTATAAAGAAGATTTTGTTATAGCTTTATTAGTTATTATCACGCCGTCCCATACCATATACTATAAAGCATGTATTGTTGCTGCTTTTTCCCTCTTCAGTCCTCACTCCCTCCATCATTTTCCTATTCTCACTCAAATGGTTATAATGCAATGTCGTATCCTCTTGTCTAATGAAAATGACACATCAACTTTTTATTTTAACCTATATTCTCTAGCCAATTTGATGGTTAACCTCTACTCACCAGCTGATTGGAAAGTAAAGTTATGTAAATATCATTACACAATCTGGTTTCCCGCTATCTGAAAATGATATTTGGATCATCTAAGAAATTAACCATCCTAAGGTAAGATGTGAAAAGTGGTAATCACTTGCAATTATAAACTATCAAGATGTTTTATATTCAAGGATTAATAAGAGCACAAAATCTGAGAGATATTATGTTTATGTACATTGCATGATATCTTACATTACATATCTGCCGGTCAAAGAAGGGAGCGGAGAAGGAAAAAAAGGTTTACACCAAAAATAACCAAAGGGGGCAAGTGAGATAATGGTGGGTCCTTTTTGTAGCTCTTTTTCACAGTAAAGTTTCAATCTTTTTAGATCAAAATGGGGGAAAAGAATAACGGCTTATGCAGCACCTAACTTACTGTTTTGGTAAGAAAATGTTGCCATCGATCTCATTGCAACCGTGTGGGTCCTCTATACCCTCTTCACACTTGGTTTCCTAATGTCCATGCACCAAAGTAGTAGGATGAAGAATGTTTAAATATACAGACAAATTTTTATTAATTTTATTTTAAGAAAAAGCCAAAGAGCCCTTCACGTTTGTCTACGAATACATTGAATACCATTTTCTGCTATGTATAAAATCAATATCTCTAAGGCAACTTTATGGGAACCAGTTAACATTTTTTATTCAAAAGCCACAATTTCTGCCATTTGTAAGAAAATTCTCAATATATAATCAACATTTCTATTTAATGCTAGGCATTTCAGTTCTATTGAGGGAAGAGACCATATATTATTTGCTTAGGAAAAAATAGAAAGAAAAAAAAAAAGTCGCAGAAAAGGAATCTGCATGGGTCTCTAGAAGTAATTTGAGTGCTTATGAACTATTGTTGAACCAGGGGAAAAAAGTGGAGCTCAGCGTGCATGAAACACTGCAATAATTGGCAAAGATTATCTTTATCTTTGTACCTGATAGGATAAGATTCTTAGCGATTATTTTATATAACAATTAATTATTTGATGTAATCTAGGGGGGGTGTTTAATTACCCGTGAAGGAATAGTTATTTGATGAGAAATGAATGGCACATAACCGTTACTCTTGTAAATGGGATTGGTATATTTTTTCTAGTACAGAGGACATTTTATTCTTCAATCTTTCAATTGCATTATTTAGTACTATAATCACATAGAATGACTTAAAGTAGATTGATGTAGTACAATATTCTTCTTCAACTACATGCTGCTTGAACTGTGACTGGATTACATTTTGAAAATGCACTATACTAAAAAAAAAAAAAAATCGTTATCATAATATTTTTAAATTTCCAGATAAAACAATTGCAACAAGGGTAGTCATTATAAATCTAATTTGAAACTGTTTTTTTTAGTAAATACATTTTTTTGTTGTAGTTTATAGTTCATTAGTTTGTACTTTGTAGATTGAAATCTCTTCTACGTGAATGGGTTGCATGTTTTTATTATTTCATTATAATTAATTTTATCTCCTTTTGTGCATTTTTATATTAATATACGTTGATATCACATGTTTCATAAAAGAACTACATTTTAATATACAGTTACATAAAAAATATCTACGGTTAACAAGTTAAAAATCATCCAAGAATTATTTAAAAAGTTTATAATTTTTAATTACATAGAAATTTATTATTAAATGACAGCAAAAAAAATTCTATAAATTTTTCATAATTAAATTCTTTATAAAAATACACAACTACCAATTTTATTCATTATTTGAATATCGAACAAAAAAAAATTCCACGATTTAAAAAAAAAATAAACCCAACATTACTGCAAATTGAACCGAGATAGTGTTCTTACAAAAAAAAAAGGAGCCAAAGTTTTATGAACACGCCTTTGATAATGATTAAATTAAATTACTAAATTAATGATAATTAGTTGTTTGCCGATAAAAAAAAAATATAATTAGTTATTCATTCGTGCAGTGACGCGGTTTTTAGCTTTAGAATGTTTGGCAAATCAGATACTTTTTGTCTCCGTTTGCATGTGAGGAAGCTATAGATGGAAGGCCCACGCAACTAACCATAAGTCTTTATAATGAAATTATGGACGTTTCGGCTTATTAATCCAACTCATTTTATCTGACAAAAAAAAATTACTACATAAAACTTGACGATTCTAATAAGTATTACTATTAATAAAAATAATATATAGTGTAGGCAATGATTGAGAAAATTCTAAAAAGGTAGAAAAACACAATACCTTTGTTTTTTTTAATTTATATTAACACTCACATTCTTTTAAATTTTGGTATGAGGATTTCCTAGATTCTAAAGTTAGCATGATGATAATCATAATGCATGCGAGAATATATATGCACGCATAAGGTGGAAAATATATAAATAAATAGCTTCAGCACTATTCCGAGAAAGCAACTGATGTTCAGCGCCAGAATCGATTGTGATGTGAAAACCATTTAGATAATCACATGACTTCATTTACTTTGATCAACATAAGAAAAGTATAATTACCAAGACCGGTAATACAAGTAATAATTAGTTTGTATTTTCAATTTCAAATTTTGTATAGGGTAATATATATATATATATATATATATATATATTATGAGAGTTTTGTCGGTGAAACGAAGCAATGGGGATAATTTTTTTAAAAATTATCAAATGGGTAAATTGTAAATTAATATCTTAAATAAAATAAAACATTTATTTATTAATGTGTGACTTTTTTTTATAAATTTATATATATTAAAAACATATTATTAATTAAAAAGTAACTATTACTAAATTTAATGCACATATATTAAAATATATGACAAAAATTATTTTTTAATTATTGGAAAAATATTAACTTTAACCGAAAACACCAAAGTCTGTGTAAACACCAAAAGATGAACTTTTAATAATTAATTTAAATAAAATTATTTACAAATTTAAAGTCTTAAATAATTTACGACTTCTAATAAAAATATAAAAAATTAAAATATTTATCACTTTAAAGTCATATTTTTTTAAAAAAATTAGAAATCCTAAATTTTTTTACAACTCAGTAGAAGAAACACGAAACAAAAGTCATAAATTAGTTTGCAGTTTTGTATTCAGAAATCGTGAGATATCGTACTATTTATTCCTTTCTGACTATTAATTTAAGATTTAGTCCTATTTAATAATTTAGAAAAAAAAAAAAAAAACAATACCCCATTTGATCGTTTCGTCGAGTTTTATCTTTTAAGTTGAGTTTATCATTAAGTTTAATAGCATGTTTAATTCATTTGACATAGATTTTTTAATATAAGTTTTTAATTTTCTTGTGTAAATCTCTATTTTAAAAATAAAATAAAAAAGAGTTCTCTATTTTTTAACCTACATTAAAAATTTAATTTTTTTTATTATGCATTTTTTAATAGAATTAAGTACACACGTGTGAAATTGAAGAAACTACTTCGAAATATCATGACACATTTAAGCAATTGTCAGAATGTAATGAATAATGTATTTATATTGTATCACACTAAAATAAAATGTATCATTTGATAAAAACATTAATGTATTAGAACGCGTGTTTAATAACTCCCTCTACAAGAAGTAGAAAACTTGATGTTTCATGAGTACAAATGTGATAACATTGTTGGTATTGACAATTATGCTTGTGACTGTAAACTAAGTACTCATGGATTGCCTTGTGCGAACTTGCAATGTTTTGCAACTTGTTCGACCATATTTCACTGCGATCCATTCATGTGCATTAGAGGAGGTTATTATTTTTTTCGTATGGAATGATAATTATTAGGGAGAGTTGTCGCTTTTGCATGACGTTGATGCGTTGTTAAAGTGATTTGTAAAACTTGATGTGGCTAGAAAAATTACATTCACGACTAATGTTCATAAACTAGCATTTTTCATACACTACTTCAACTTCAATGTGTCCTCCTCTAGATATGGTCAAAACAAAGGAGCCCCAAAGTCAAAAAAATCCACTAAACATGTTCCTTTGTTTTGAGAGCGAGTTGATACATTGCAGACAATTGTAGATAGCACGTCACCTCCTAGCTTGCCTCACAAAGTAGTCCATAAACCTAAACACAAAAGAGGTGTGTCATTGGCAGAGGAATTTCCAGACGAGTTATGTGACTATATTGTTTGTATTGATGTCAAAGTAAACACTCATTGTGGTTATCGCTTAAGTGTGACATTGCTAGGTAAAAATGAAGAGTCTTGGGCTCTAATTCATGATGATTTGATTAGGGAACTTTAGCAATGTCACATTGAATATGTTCAACTCTTTGGCACAAAGCATCGAGAGATTAAATTGAAAACCTTTTTATTTGTTTACAACAACACACAAGTGCATTTTGATAAGTGGATGACCATGACATGCGCTACATTGTTGTTACCCAGTATAACATTGTGTTGTTCCATTTATCCAAAGTACAAAAGCTGGACATTTTTTCCCTTTTGGGATCAACCATCATCTCCTTTGCATCACCATATTATTGCGGCATTGCTATTAGTTTTCATAATATGTGGCTGGGAAACTTTATTCAAGTTTTTTCTCTTATGGGTTTATTTAAACGATAAGGTTTCTTTACCTCATGTTGTAACACAATGGCATAGATACCACAATGATGATGTTGGTTCGTGGGAGGTTCCATACTTGGACCATGTACAATGCTTTAACTCTTTATTTGTAACTAAAGAACATGGATATGCAGCAAATATTACTAAAGACTCATTCTGATATTCATTTCATTGCAGTTTTTTTAAAGACTTTATTGATTTCATAGTATTTTCTACGGACTCATTGTTACTACTTCTATTTTTTTATAGCCCTTTATTGGTGATATTGATCGATATTTGTAAACTAAATTATATCTAAACATGTGTATTATGCATTCTTTGATGTTATGTGTGCATTGTATCATAATACACAAAGGAAACTGTATGTGAAGGCACACCTCTACCTTCTACAAGACAGAAAACCATTTTCATTATGTATTATGAACAAAAAGGTGTTGCTGTCAATGGTATTTTCATAAATAAAAAAAGAAGAATGGGTGCGAACTTAGGTACAAATGGGGTGGGAATAACAATCCTCTCCTTTTAAGGGTATGTACGTACGCATTACAGATTTTTTTTTTTAATTTAAAAAAAAAACATTTTACAAATTAATGGCTTATGCTAAATTTAAACTTATGACTTTTACATTATTAATACAACACTCTAACTAACTAAACTAATAGGTTAATTATGTTATTAAATAATTAGTATTACTATATATAACACTAAAATTTCTAATATATATTTAATGCATATATAAACTTACATAATAAATTATGACAATTATTTTATTCTAATATATTTAATGCAGCAAAATTAATTGTTACAAAATCTATTATATAAATTTACATGTACATTAAATATACATTAAAAAATTTAGTATTATATATAACAACAATTGGTTAGAGTGTTATGTTGATAACTTGAAAGTCATATGTTCGAATCTTGCATGGATCATTAATTTTAAATCAATTTATAAAATATTTTTAAAAAAAATTAAAAGTCAATCCGTAAGCTTACATATTACGAATTCATAAATTTATCAAGAGTAATTTTAGAAAAAATGAAAAAATATTGGGTGCACAAGCAATTTGCTGGGTGGGCAGCGCAATTCCCGCCTAAGCATACCCCTAGGCCCAAATGAAACTTGTTTTAAAAGAAAAAACAATAGAAGCAATTTAGGGACTTGTTTTAAAGCCACGTAAAATTAATTTTAATAGAGTTAATTTTAAACTGTTAAATATAAATGTGCAACAACAACAACAACCACGCCTTATCCCACTAGGTGGGGTCGGCTACATGGATCAACTTCCGCCATAATGTTCTATCAAGTACCATACTTCTATCCAAACCATTAATTTCGAGATCCTTTTTGATAACCTCTCTTATAGTCTTTTTGGGTCTTCCTCTGCCTCGAATTGTTTGTCTTCTCTCCATTTGGTCTACTCTCCTCACTACAGAGTCTACCGGTCTTCTCTCTACATGCCCAAACCACCTAAGTCTATTTTCCACCATCTTCTCTACAATAGGCGCTACTCCAACCCTCTCTCTAATAGCTTCGTTTCTAATTTTATCCTGTCGAGTCTTACCACACATCCACCGCAACATCCTCATCTCCGCTACACCTACTTTATTCTCATGTTGGCTCTTGACCGCCCAACATTCTGTTCCGTACAAAATCGCTGGTCTTACCGCAGTCCGATAAAACTTTCCCTTTAGCTTGATCGGTACCTTTGCATCACATAACACCCCCGATGCTTTTCTCCATTTCATCCATCCTGCTTGAATGCGATGATTCACATCCCCTTCAATTTCCCCATCATCCTGTATTACAGACCCAAGATATTTAAACCGTGTGACTTGAGGGATAATATGGTCTCTTATTTTCATCTCTGAGTTAGAAACCCTCCTTCTTTTGTTGAACTTACATTCCATATACTCCGATTTGCTTCTGCTTAGGCGAAAGCCATGTGTTTCTAGAGCTCGTCTCCAAGTTTCCAACCTCTCATTCAACTCCTCCATCGACTCTCCAAGGAGGACTATGTCATCTGCAAAAAACATGCATCTCGGCGCTATCTCTTGGATTTGTTCCGTGAGGACATCCAGAATTAAGGTAAAAAGGTAGGGGCTAAGGGTTGACCCTTGATGTAAACCAATTGAGATGGGAAAATCGTCTGACTCTCCACCCTGTGTCCTAACACTAGTCGATACCCTATCATACATATCTTGGATAGCTCGAATATATGCAACCCTAACCCCTTTCTTCTCTAGAGCTTTCCACAAAATCTCTCTAGGCACTCTATCATACGCTTTCTCCAAGTCAATAAAAATCAAGTGCAAGTCTTGTTGGGCCATGCGATATTGCTCCATCACCCGCCGTAATAAATAAATCGCTTCCATGGTCGACCTTCCTGGCATGAAACCAAATTGATTCTCAGTAACTTAGTCTCCTTTCTTAATCTCCGTTCGATCACTCTTTCCCATAATTTCATGGTATGACTCATGAGCTTGATTCCCCTATAATTTGCACAATTTTGTATATCCGCCTTGTTCTTATAGATTGGCACTAACGTGCTTCTCCTCCATTCCTCCGGCATGCGTTTTGACCTCATAATTTCGTTAAAGAGTTCGGTGAGCCACTCAAGACCTCTATCTCCAAGAGTTTTCCACACTTCAATAGGTATGTTGTCTGGCCCCACCGCCTTACCATTACTCATTCTTTTCAACGCTTCCTTTACTTCCTGTTTCTGAATCCGACGATAGTACTTATAGTTCCGGTCCTCTTCTCTTGTGTCTAGACTGCTAGAGTCATATCCATATTCATCATTAAATAAGTTGTGGAAATACGCCTTCCACCTTTCCTTGATATCTTTTTCATGCACTAAGACTTTGCCTTCTTCATCCTTAACACACTTTACTTGATCCAAATCTCTAGTCTTCCTCTCTCTACCCTTAGCAAGCCTATATATAGATCTTTCTCTATCCCTGGTTCCTAGAGCTTGGTATAGTCCGTCAAAAGCTTGGGCTCTTGCCTCACTCACCGCCTTTTTGGTGTCATTTCTAGCTATCTTATACTTATCCCAAGTTTCAGAATTTCTACACCTAGACCACTCCTTGAAACACTCCTTTTTTACTCTAACTTTGCTCTGAACATTTTCATTCCACCACCACGATTCTTTACCCCTAGGTCCAAAACCTCTAGATTCACCCAACGTCTCTTTAGCCACTTTAATAATCTCTTGGGACATCTTGTTCTACATATCATTTGCACTTCCTTGTGATTGTCCACACCAACCCTCCCATATCTTTTGTTGGAAGATTCCTTGTTTCTCACCCTTCAAGTGCCACCATTTGATCCTTGGTGCTACCAGAGGACTTCTTCTCTTTGCCTTATCTCTAATTCTAACATCCATAACCAAAACTCTATGTTGGGTAGTCAAGCTCTCTCCCGGGATAACTTTACAGTTCAAGCAATACTTCCTATCAGACTTCCTGATAAGGAAAAAATCTATCTGAGAACATGTCCCTCCACTTTTGTAAGTGATAAGATGTTCCTCTCTTTAAATATAAATGTGCATTTAAATTAATTTCATATTAAAACATAGACCAAGGTGAGAGAAAGTTGAATTTAGATGAAAAACAAACGGACCCTAAACTGTCCCGACCTCTATTGTTCAGTCAAATTTCATCCAATCATCAGCCCCACATTCATGATCTAAGAACTCTTTTTTTCATTATTTATTAAATTTTATAAGTCTTGGAAAATAAAATAAAGGATACAGATTAAACTTCCCTTGTCTCTCCCATTGCAGCCATGCAGGTAAGGTTCTATTTATGCTAATCTATTTTCACTATCAACATGTTTTGGGAGGGGGGGAGGAACATGCAAAATTACGTTTAACGCTCCATTATTCATAATTTATGCTAATCTATTTAATAATTTTTTTTTAAAAAAAAAACTAAGGTTCTGTTATCTAATTACGAAACAATATTTTCTAAAATTAAGGTTCTGTTATCTCGTTAAAAAATATTTTTTTCTTGCTTTCATACCTAAGACAAATCAAGATATGTACTGACTAAAACATTTTCATAACTATATATTATATTTACTTTTAACAATACTTTGATCCTTACAGTAGTAATTGCACATCCAAAATTATTTTTTATCCAAGAATCTAAATATTATTTAAACAAAATCACTTTTTTGGTAAATTTATTTAAATATAAACAGTTTCTTATAAACTTGATTGTCAACAAAATGTAGATCAGGTAAAATTATATTTTCAAAAACTAATGATTCTCGACACACGATTCTCTCTTTTTCCTTTTGTTTTTTTTAGCTGTGAACTCCTTTTTTCAGCCTTTTCTGAAAACTACCACCTTACTTAAATTTACAGTATGAGGGGGTGGTGTGGGGAGAGAGAGAGGACAAGTCAGGGAAATCAACAAATGGATCAAATATTATCAATTTATCATATCTAAAGATGATCATAATAAAGTACATCAGTTTTCAAGGATGCAAAGCCCTAAACAAGAAGCTATTGAAAAACAAATCCATAGAACCCCTATCACCATGTACTATAGCATCCGGATGTAGTGCATATAATGCTTCTATACAGAGTTATTGGTAATTGAGTGAGAACCTGATACAAAAATACCTGATTTATCTCTGCGCATCTTCAAGTTAAGTGGAACTTCCTTGTAGGACACAATCTTCTCAACTGTCCGACGCAATGGCCGCCCAACAGATGATCTACGAGTTTCCTGAGGCTCAAATGTACAGGCGTCATTTTCTTGTTCAGAAGTTACAGTTGATGTTGTTGGACAATTTTTTTCTGACATATTATCAGATAATTGGGAGACAGTAAATTTTGCATCATCTATCTTAAAGAAGTCTTCAGCTGGTTCTGGATTCCCAGGCCTGAACCTGTTAGTCTGTCTTCTCATACTCTGCCTGTAGATAATTCTTAAAGATATGTAAAGCAGGTTTTTCATTCTCTAAATTACTCACAAATTCCCAGCTATTCAAATCCAATTAGAAAGTGAAGTATATGTGTTTACCTCTTCTTTTCAATATTCTTTTTAACATGAACTTGCTCTGTGTTAGTAGGTCTCGAAGCTGCATACAAACAATATACATAAGGCTTGATATAGCAAGACTGCAAGAGAAAGTAAAAAAATGAAATAAGTTGTGTACAGTTACATTCAGTAGCTTCTCTGGCTTCGTCATGGACCTTTGACCCCAATGATGTTGGTCCATTTTCATTGGCCAAATTTTCTTGTAGATGTGAAATATCATCTTTGACTTCAACCACCTCCAAGGAATCTTTTGTTGGTTCTGGTTTTTCAGCTTTCAACCCTGCAGATTGCCTTCGCAAACTATACCTGTAAACATATTCAAGGAAGACATATGAACTGTGTTTTTCCTAAGTAGTGCCGAGTCAAATTTTGGAATTCAGAAATTAGTCCAATATAGCAAGCAAACCCAAACTCATACCTCTGATTGTCGACCTTTCCAGTGGATTTGACTTGTTTAATGACAGCAGGTGCAGAAGCTGCATGAGAGAAAAAACTCTTTAAAGATTATTTACATTGAAATTAGCACACACACACACACAAAGTAGGTTCACTACACTACATTGAGGTTTGGACACTCTCTTCCTTTTTGCATTCCCCTTGTTATCTTCTTGCAATGACTGATCTGACAGCTTACTCTGACATGCTCTCACCTGGCAGTAATTGAGAAAAAAGTGAATCGTTGCAGTGCCATTAAGAAGGGAGTGAAGACCAACTAGCAGAAGAAACAAATAAAGGAAAATGCAAACAGTACCTCATTTGCATCAGTTTCATGCTTCGTTTTATCTGTTTGCTCTTTTAGCTAGAGAAAGAAAATATTAACAGTCAAAAACAAAATTAAGCCTTTATCACTTGCAACTTATCAGCTTTGAGATGAGTTAAACTGACCGTCAATTCTAATCTCATAGCATTGAGTATACCATTTTTGCTTCCTAGTTCAAGCTGAAGTTCCCTTAGCTGAATGGCAACAAAATCAGCATGACTCAATCCATCATTAAAAAAAAAAAAAAGAAAACGAAAGCAATAGGTGACAGAAGCACCAACAGTTTTCATTTCAAGACTCACCTTCTGCCTACTTGAATTAAGCTCCTGCATTACATAGACAACACACATCAGCAACCATAGGTTATAATTTCAACAAGGGCGGCAAACTTTATCGTTAAAAACATTTGGTCAGTACCGCCAGCATTTGAGCATTTGTGAGGGCAAGTTCCGCATTTTGCTTCCTTAGTTTCTGAAAATTGGTTTGACACTTGTGCAGCTCAGCTTTACACGACTCTATAATGGCACTGTCCACACAAGTTGACAAAACCCCCGTAAATAAAAACTATCACCGCCAAAATTACAAAGACAGAAGACAAAAAACTAGACCAAATTCAGAGAGAAAGTATGAATTACTCTCTATTAGCAAGAAGCTTTATCAACGTTTCCTTTTCCTGGGAAACAAATTCAAAGTATACATCAGTGAAGTGTGAAACCAATGACAAGTATACATGCATATATAATCTATATACCTTGAGAAGGTGATCAACAGAGATGTGTTGCTTTGGTTGTTGGGGTAAGTTGCTTATGTCAGCAAGAATTTTGTTCTGGGAAGCTCCCACGTTGGCCACAGGAACAGAATCTCCCTTCACCACTTTCACTCTCTTTGCTTTTGCACCTGCAACTCATCAAGTAACATTTCAGATCTGAAAAAAAAAAGAGCCCAGATTTGCGAGTAGAGTTTTTTGCTTGGACAAATCTAGTAGATGGAAAAACCTAGGAGCTACGTAATCACAAATTAGTTCTTAAAATATGAACTTTTTTTCTGAAACAATCGGTCAATTGAGTATCTGCAAGGGGTTTCAATTGGAGTGAGAAAACCCTAATAGGGGAATGAGAAAACCCTAAGGTAGTGAAAGGGGAGAAGAATGAGTACCTCCAAGTCCGACAGCCTCTAAATTGGAGTCGAGGAAGATGGCGCCAACACCTTCCATTTTCCACAACTCTCTCTCTCTCTGCGGTCTGCGCGTGTTTGCGAATTGAAGGAAGAAGGGATACTCAGAATCGGAATCGCACGAGTCACGACTCAAGAAATTACAAACAAACGGCTTTCCGAACCTAACTCCGAACCTCCATTTTGAATTTTTTTCTCCAAACCTCCTTTTTGATTACGCATGGGTAATATCGTTGTGTAGGCGTTTTTTTATATGAAAAATGATATATAAGTGAAATGAATAATTAATTAAAATTATATATTTAGAAGAAAGATATATTATTGATTGACTTTTTTAAAAGTAAAATATTGCTAGCAAATATCTTTTTAAGTGAATGTATGTAACACACTTAAGATAGTAAACTGCGTAGTAAAAAAAATAGAGTTACACTATTAAAAAAGAAATTTAATCAGATTCTCTAATCAGATTATGTAATATAGTCTGCTGCCCCTACACTTGTGATTTAATCTGTTGTGGTAGAGTGATACCTAATGACAACTTATATTAACAAATTAGTGTTTTTTTAAATTAAAAATTTGAATATTGATTTATTAGCGCCAACACAAATCTATATCTCCAAAAATATTTATTAACATGATTTGTAATATAATAGTTGATATTATCCTTCTTTAAATTTTTAGATGAAAAAGTATATTATCAATAATTATTAAATTTGTAAATTGGATGACTGAGTATTGAATTTGAGAACATCATTTCTTAAAAACACTTACAAAATATATTCATTGTCAATTCAAAATATACTTAATTGTTGTTGTAGTATGCATAAATATTAGAAATATAATTAGTATTCTATAAAAAGATAAATATTATAAATACAATTAATAATTTTGAGATATTTACTACTTATGAAATTAAAATAGCATAATTAATTATTTAGTATTTATATTCTCTAAACATGAAAAATGATTAGAATAATAGAGAAAAATAATAATTCAACCAAATTCTAATTTTTAGGCTATTTAAATCGTCGTATGCTATTATTTGAAAATTGAAACTATTGTTCATATTCTTAAGTGTTTCCATCTTAATAAATTTTATTTCACTATATTTATTATGTATTTTCAATATATTTATTATGTATTATGTAAAAAAATCAATATTATTAAACTTAATTTAATTTATGATATTATTCAATACCTAATATTTTGTAACAAAAATATATTTAATAAATTAATATTAAAATATTTATTATATAATTATGAAATAATAATATTTAATCTTATTTTATAAATATTAAACAAAGAGACAAAGTAGTATTTTATAATAAAAATATTAAGTAATTAGATTTAAATTAATTTATAGTATAGAAATTTCAGCTACATAATATAAACATTATTGAAAAAATAGTTTATTCATAAAATTATTTTATATGATTTCCAAGTAAAAATGATTTTATAGGATTTCAAATTAGAGCTATGTCACCCATAATGGTTGGCCTAGTGTTGAGCATGATTATTTCTCATTAATGATATTTTGGTCTCTATCATAAAAAATAATTCAATTTATGATACTATTGAGTAAGTATTTTAAAAGTATTGTAATAAAAATATATTTAATAAATTTATTTTAATAATTATTATGTATTTATGTAAAAATGATTACCAAGTAAAATTGAGTTTTCAAAGTAAAAATAAATATTGTTTAGTCTTTGGTATGCAATTGCATTAACTACTAAAAAAAGAACTATGTTGCCTACTATGATCTTAACATGATTGTCTCTGTGAGTGATATTTTAGATATCTATCATAATTAAATTTATTTTTAATTTATGATATGATTGAGTCTTTGATATTTACTTGTGTGAAATACTTGAAGAAAAAATTTATTTAGTAAGTAATTTAAAACTATTTTGTAATAAAAATATATTTTATTGTTACTACATATTATGTAAAAATTAAAACTAATACAATTTATGATATTATTGGATAATTAATTTAAAATTATCTTGTAATAAAGTATAAAAAAATAGAACGTAGCAAAAAAAAATATCTTGTAATAAAAGTATATTTAATAAATTAATTTTTAATAAAAATACTATATTTTATGTAAAAATGATTTCTAATTAAAAATGATATTATAAGATGTAAAAGTAAAAATAAATATTATTGAGTTTTTTTATGTGCAATTATGTTAACTATTCGGATAATGAACTATGTCTATGATATTATCAAGTCTTCCATATGTATTTGTATACACTATTCAAAGAAAAAGTTTCATAGCATATAATATGATTTTGAGTAGGATTTTTTCTCATGAATGATATTTGCGATTTCTACTCTAAAAAATTTAAACTAATTAAATTTATAATAATATTAATAAAACAATTTTAAAATATTTTTAGTAAAGATGTATTTAATAAATTAATTTTAAACATAGAGTCAAAATATTAATTTTTAATAAATATGTTAACTAATTAGATATTTTTTTTTTGTTTATCAATTTCAATCTTATAATATAAATATTAATCAACAAAATATTTATTTATGAGATTAACTTAAATTGATTTTATACAATTTCTAAGTAAAAATAATCTTATTGGATTTCAAATTAAAAATAAATTGTAGACTTTTTTATGATATTAATAAATTTTCTTATATATAAAATTAAAATTTTATATTAAGACAAATATAATTAGCTATTCTCTAGAAATGAAAAAGATAATATTTATGTAATAAATAAGTAAAATAATTAATTTACAATAATATAGAAAATAAATTAAATTTATTTTCCAGTAAATATATTTAATAAAATTCATTTCAATATATTTACTATGTTATTTATGTAAAATAATTCAACACTATTATATTTCAATATATTTATGTAAAAAGTATTATATAATAGACTTAAAACATATAGTTAGATACTCATCCTTGTTATCAACAATAGTTGACATAAATGGTATGTCTCTTGATCAAGTGATCTAGGATTAGAATTTAAATATCAAATAAATCATGTTAAGAAGTGAATATCCATCTTGTGTGCGCTAAGGTCTTCGACAAAGATTTGTAACTCGAGAAAACAGCTTAGCAATACCATGGTTATAAAAATAAGAAGACACAAGTGAGGCGGTGACCAATTAAAATGGATATTTTTGTTAAAGCCGAAATGGATTTGGAGTTATTTGTCATGCTTATTTAAAGATTATTCATGTAATAAATAAAGAATTTAAAAACATAGTTTGTTATTTATGTAAAAGAAATTTAACATGGCTATGTAAATATTAACCAATAAGAGTTTTGTCCTCCGTATTTAAAAATCATTTTGTAATAGATATATTAACTAATTAGATTTAAATTTATTTTTAGTACACAAATTTAAACCTTAAAATATAAATATTATTTAACAAAATATTCATTTATGAAAATATTTAAATTTATTCTATATGATCTTAAATTAAAAATAAATATTGTTGATTGTTTGATATTTAACTATTTCCTTGTAATGGTTCACCCATGATGGCGGCGCAGATAATTATTATTTTCTGTGAATAATAAATGTGGTCTCTATCATTAAAAAAATTACATTTTTTTATCTTTATCATAACTAAAAGTATTTTATTTTATGATATTATTAATAAAATAATTTAAATTAATTAACTTTGGCTGCCCTATATCAAAGAATCAAACTATTATTTTATAATAAATATACTAACTAAATGTTATTATTTTGGTAAACATAAATTATTTAATATGAAAAATGTTAAAGAATACAATAAAATGTAGAATAGAAAAAATACAAAAAGAAATAATATAACATAAAAAGAAGAAAAAAAAAAGAAAGAAAAAAAGTTTTAAGAAAAAAAAAATGAGTATGATAAATAATAAAATGATGATATTTGTGACTTAATAGTGATCAAAATAGCCTCTACATCAAAATAGAATAGCTATAGATATGTTAGCTCCACTTACACCTCCTAATCAAAAATAGGCAACATCACTGTCCACAATTGCTTGTGCTAAAGTTAGACCTGGCTCAATAGTAGCTCGAAGATCATCTCAAAGCTCTAGCATGCAACATAGGAATGTAGAGAAGCACCTGCAATATCATACATATGTCAGATGATCAGCATAAATAGTAGACAAAAATGATTTTCATAAAAAGATCACAGGAAGCAATCCATTTCCTGGCATTTTAGAAGAGTTACTTCTAGCCTTCTGAAGTCTCAATGTATAATCTTAATCTTAAAAACATAAACATTGCAAAAAATCGTTGACAGTATAATACAATAAATTTGATACACACATATATAAGTTGAATCCTCAAGAACCATACATAATCCATTCTAATATCAATACCTTTTTCAGACAAATATATAAGTTGCATTAAGAAAATGAATAAATTTGGAGCTCAAATACTGAATTTTTATTTATGCAAAGCAACCATTGTAAGCAATCAATATAAAGAAAGCTACTTAATATCAAAATAAATAAGATTTTTCATAGTGCAGTGTAGATTACAAAGTGTCACTGTATGTATAATCTCTTACCCACAAAAATGCAGATAGGAAGAAAGCATGATTAAATCAAATTAAGCAAATATGAGAATTAGCTTACAATTCATATATCATACTAAATTAGCTAGCTTACACCCAATTCCATTTTAATTACATTTACCAAGAACTCAACCACTAAATCCAACAAAGGATTTTTACCATAGTTTGTCAATAGAAGATCAAGTAATCAATAAAAAAGAACAAATTGGCATGGTTCTGTAATCGCAATTAGCTCACAAGTCAAAGGAAATAAACACCCTTTTTGTTTGCGAAAAAGCTCATAAGTCAAACCTGCAGAACTCTTCCCTTTTTGGTAAGGACAATAACAATAAGTTAGGCCTACAAATAACATTTTTCTTTTCCTTTTGTAGGTTCCAAACTAAGGTAAGATTGTAATCTCTTTTAATTACCCAATCCAAGTTTCCCAATCCCATAATATATATTAGAATCCTATTCTTAATTTCATTATAAAACACTCTTTAAAAATGCTGATAATAAGCAACTTCTGTCTGGTATAATAGTTAAATTTATGATTAGGATTTGGTCATTAGATACATAGTATGTTCATGGTTGAATTAAAAAAAAAAACATATCACCCTTGAGGCTTTTAACCACTAGTACTACCTTGATTTTAATGCTATAAATAAATTGAAAGCAAATAAACTTAGAAGAAACAATCATTTGAATTCTACCATACCTGCCAGTGCCACAAGCAACACAAAAATGAAGGCACCCTTGCTTCCCATCCTCCAATTAACTTCTCTTTTGCAAGGAATTTTTGTTAATCAAATAGCAAAGTGAATTAAGGTTTATTCAAAACACAATGACTTGTGGTAACCTCTCAAGCTTAAGAGTAACTGTTCAATAGAACAAAACAAAAAAAATAAAAGCAATAGCAGAAGAGGAAGTAGATGAAAATGCAAAAGGTGATTGCTTCAAGAAACACCGAAATATGAAATAATGAGAGGAAGAGGTTCAAAATCTAAGAAATAAATGGAGTTGAGCTAACCTGATAACATAATGAATGACTTTAAACGTAAAGCTTTAAAATGGTCATTAACAAATTGAACCTCACTCCAATAGAGTTCACAAATAACAATACAGTTCCATTTGAGTACCCACTAAAAATCATATAACAGAAGGTAGAGGAAATATGGTCAAAAAAAGGAAAGAAGAAAAAATGGCTCATCTCATCTTGATAGCCAATGGTGCAACTGCAATCTACGAGTTCCAGTCCAACCAAGGTGACCTTCAACAACTTTTTTCAACCGAGGAATTTTCTTCACTGCAGCAGCTGTCTGCAAGGACAATGTAGTAAGTCATCATTAAATTTTGGGATAAAATAAAAATAAGTATCAGTCATTTCTAGAATGGGATGGGATTTCATATTCAATCAATAATTTTATTTAAGAATTTAACTGTTGGCTTTTAATATGTTTGAGCCTTAATTTCTAGAATTACAATACACGAGCAAGCAATGTAAATTTGATTAGGCCCATAATTGAACTATAAAGGTTCGGTTCTATTGTGGTTGGAACTAACCAAAACTGGCCCAGGCAGGCCGAACGTTGGACGAGATAACCCAACCTACTCTTGTTGTTGGGCCATACCTCATAACCAGCCTAGCTTAAAGTAAATACAACAAGTAAATAATGGATTTAGTCAATAAAACCTAAAAGTGAAAAAGAGATCCAATTAGTTGTTGTAAATATTCTGACATGATTTTTTATTCTTATCAATAATAAAAAAAACATAAAAACACCATTTAGGAAGTAAAAGGGAGGATTTGACCCACAAATGTTACTGGCATTAGCTGCATTTAACAATCATAGACTCATACAAGAATTCACTCCACTGAAATAAGTCTTGAATTTCTATAAGTTAGTGTGATTATTTTCAGGAATTATCAAATCATCGACGCATGTAAGAATAGTAATTTAAAAATCACCTTGTAGATTCAATGCCCCTATGTGAATATATGATCCATGGAATATTTGTGTTTATCAATAATCATCGTCTAAGTTGTGCTTGGTTACTGGTTGTTCAACATCTTAAGTATTGTATGTCACTATTCATTAACTACTCAAATTGGTGAGACCCAATCTGTCTACATCTGCCAGAGATACCTGTCTGAATTGTTGTTAGATATGAACGTATGATAGATTAGGATTTTAGAAATATATGACTGCGATACCATAATAAGCTATAAATGTAAAATAATGTCATCTTTCTTATGGACGTTTTTATCATTAATTATTATAAATCACTATAATATTTTATTTAACTTCATACATATTTCAAAATAAGTTACACCCAACTATATATATAGGTAACTTCCAAGTCCAGGCACCAAATATCTTTTTTTATCAATTACTTATAAATAAAACTCTTCTTTCAATCATTTTATATATAAAACAAATAATTAAATTTATTCAGAACAGTAAAAATAGTTAATTAAGTTATTTAATTTTTATCAATGATATTGTAAATTTGAAGTTTATTTCAAAAATACACATATAATTAAATGATTATTTGGCTTTAATTTCTATATATTATGAATCTAATTTTTTTTTTTTGCATATACTGTGTCAATTAAAAGAAATTTATGACTTGTAATTATTGTAAAAATAAATATACGTATTAGAATTATTAAATTAAAATTATCATTGTTGTTATTATGATTATCAATATTATCATCAATGACACTATTATTATTATTTTTACTATCACCAATGTTATCATGTGGAGATCGACTATAATAGTTGTATTACAATGATAATAATAATAATAACGATGGTAACAACAAAAGTGAATTTTTAAGTAATATTTTAATCTCAACATTTCATTTTAATTTTAAGAATTGAGATTCATTATCATTAAAATTACTTTATTATATACTTTCTTAAATAAAATAAAAATTAACTAATCTAAACTCTTAAAATAAAATAAATGTTTGGGATTAGAAGGTTCAGTTAAAATTTACTTAAATCTCTGGACCAATCTAAACCATAATAACCCAAAACCATTCAATTAAGGTTTTTGGCAGAAATTTGAAGTTAAGAAAAAAACAAGAGAGGCGGAAATAAGAAATCTTGATGAATTTGCGTGAAAAAGTTATAAGGAGTTGGTATCCAAAGCAGTAATTGAAGGGTCGATATCCAATGATGACGGAAACAAAAATAAGGGTCAATATCATTAACCCTCAATTTCTCAAAATATCTTCATCATTTTCTCTGCAACTCTCATGTACCAATTGTCTCCTTCTTTTCAAACAATTACTGGCCGACTCATTATGTATGTATAAACTCAATCAAACCGTGTAACCTGGTTTTGTTTTGGTCTTATTTAAGAGAGAAAAAGTCTATATATAAGGTGTATTACTGTCGAGGACAAACTGTACCAAAATGAAAATAACAATTGGATTTTGAAATGGATGTGTTGTGTTGTCTATTCTATATCAAAGAGAGGGATCCACAATATTCTCTTCACGATTGAGTCAAGTCAGGTCAAAGTCTAAATTCCATCTCCTCACTCATAAATGCATGCATGTCTTTTGAAAGGAATATTCATAGATCAAAACCTTAGGCTATGTAGCCTCGCCATGACCATGACCATGACCATGACCATGACCATGACCATGACCATGACATGACCTGCCCTCAGACAATAATGCACGCTCGTTATATATAAATCATTTAGTATTCAAACCATGACTTGGTCTTACATTTTGCTATTTCTGGTTTAAAGAGCACAGGGATAGTCACAAAATCAATCAGAACTTGGTCTTACAAACAAAGTGCAGTGTTCAAACCCAAGTATGCTGTTGCTTTCTTGCAAATCAACACTTGGTTTTTCAATTTTACAAACATTAGTTAAGAGGATGGTTCACCTTGGGCAATCTAAGAATCTTAAGAGATGAAGGTTTAGATGATGTTATGTTGATTCGTGTATATCTTTGCCTTTAATTGGCAATATGCTTTCTTTAGATGATGTTATGTTGATTTGTGCATATCTTTGGTTTTATTGTTGCTATTTTCATGTCAGGGGATGTACTGTTTTTTTTTTTTTTCATTCCTTGTATAGTACTGTTTTCTTCGTACAAAGAAAATATATCAATGTCAGTTTTACGATCCTCCCTGTCCCTGTCTCTTTGCTTGTTCTTCACAAGTAACTGTGTGCATTAGAATTCGCAAATTTATTATTGTACAGTTTTGATGAAGTATTTATGATAAATAATTTACGTTTTTCATATTAATTTTATGTGCGTAAATAGCTCAAAGAACATTTGGTTTTATATATTTGGTTTAGGCTTTAGAGGGTAACACTATTAAGGGTCATGATTCGAGTGTGTTTGATTTTGTTAGAGAATTAATTTTAAGTTTAAAATTAATTTTAAATATATTTTCATGTATTTAATTTTACGTCGAAAAAAGTTTCATACTTAATACTATTTGAAATAACTTTTTAAATTTTTTTATCCTTGTTCAAACACAGGCTAAGATGTACACCAGAATGTACAATTATAAAATTATATCATATAGTAAGGAAAATATTTGCTCTCTGTCATGCCCCCAAAATCAACTCCTAGATGCAGAATTAATTTTGTTATAACCCTCTAAAGTATGTGAGAGGAAGCCAAAGCCCAATAGGGCTGGCACAGTTGAAAGTGTTTTGGACTCAAGCCACTCTTTGTGAATCCTTCTATATAATAATAATTCACTCCAACTTTGCTTTTTTGGTATGAGGGCTTAAGCTCTCTCTTTCGATTTTTTTAGCCGTTATTTTTTCCAAATTTGTTTGTCCTCCTCTATTTGTGCAAAACCGGCTTTATGAAGTTTTATTTTTTTCCCAATCCTTTACGGTGTTATTTGAATAAATTTAGTACGTGTTTGTTTTAATTCTTTTAACAAATATTACTTTGCTTCAAAAATATTTTAAGAAATTCTTAATTTTATCATTTGTAGTTATTGTGTATTTTATCATTTGACGTGATAATTTGCATTGCTAACAAGAGAGAAAGCATATAAAGTGAACCCTTGAATATTGTTAGAAATAAAAAAATTATAAATCTGAACTATACAATTATACCTAAACAATCAAATGAGAAATGAAAATATTTAATTTCATTCCAATTATTAGATTAAAATTAACTTTCAGATTATATATTTAACAAATCACATGTAATTTTTCTTATTTAATTAAAAAACACGTGCGACTTGTTATTAAATATGTAATTTAGATGATTAATTATAATATACTAGTCATGATTACATATACTCATTTTTTTTTATAATAATTAAGGTTTCTCACTAAATACACCCCTATATATATACATAGAGATCGAGAACATAAATTTATATGATATAGAATTAAAAAGATAAAAAAATTGAGATAATAAAATCTAATATATATATATTTTAAAAAAATTCCGTATACCTTTGTACCTTTATTAATTACACACCATGAACAATATGTTTGTTATAACTAGAAAATGCTTGAATTAGTTAAATTTGGAGTACTTTACTTGAAACTTCAAAGGTTTTAGTGTGCGTATACATTTGGTCATTCTTAAACTAAAAAAGGGGCTTTTCTTTAATTTAAACATTCTTTTGTAATAGTTTTTATTTTTAAAAGAATTACTAATCATGCACTTAATTTTCTGTTGCTGCGGTTGTTTAAGACATAAAGGGAAGATGACAAAAGTACTAATATCATTTTTGTATTATCTTCCCTTCAAAGTTCTAAATTCCTAATAACGAATTCCATGTAATTAATGTAATTCAGGTTTAATATATCAGTAAGTTCTTGAATTTATTAATTAAGTGCTTAATTCTTTTTGAGAATATTTGATTAGATCCTTAAACTATTTTTTTAATTAAATTCTAAATTTTTACTACAATTTTTGGTAATTAAATCTCTAAAATTAATTTATGATAATTTAAAACTGTTAGGAAAATAATAACCTGTAACAATTTCACTATTTTGGAAGATCCAATTACAGAAATTATAAAAAAATAAAAAAATTAATTATAAATCTTTTTAACTTGAAAACCTAATTAAAAATCCTCAAATAATTCATAAATTTACAAGTAATAGTATAATTCATGAATTGTTGTTGTATTATACGGTATGATGTTATTATCTTATTTCTCAAAATGTGTCAGGCAACAGAAAACCATGATTTAGACTCATTAAAACGGTGATGAGGAAAGCCAACTTTTTCGGGGGAACGAATTAGAAGTGAAGAGAGACAAAGTGTCATATTTGAGCACCAAACCAACATTGGTTTTCATGCAATCTGTTTTCATTTGGAGGTTGCGATTATTCCATCAATCATTCAAGCCATTATTCCCTCTTCTCCTCTCCTCGATAACAGATAAAAGCTACCCAAAGCCCACCACCACTGTTCCCTCTGTCCATTCAACCAGACAGACAGTCCTCTCTCTCTCTCTTTTTCTCTCTCTTCTCTTCAGCTTATTCTTAACAAAAGTCATTTATTCCATTCCATAGTGTTTAAAGCTTGTTCTCACTTTGCCACTTATTTTACACTTCCCACAATAATATTGAGACTCTAGCTTTTCATAATCCCACTTCACCTTTACATTGTATTGTACAAGAAAGAGAGAGAAAGAAAAGTTGCATATCACAGCCAATCCACTTTCATATAAAAAGCCAAAATTTCCCTCACTGACAAGAAAGGCATAAAACCCTCACAATATCTATCTTCCAGGCCTTGCTATAAGTGTACCAAACCAAAGTATAAACCACCATACAGATATATCTATCTCCATATCCTACCTCCTAGCTAAGCCACCATTGCATAGATAACCCTTTGCTTTCTAGTTTGTTTCTACTACCATATACTACACTACATCTTTCAAACCAAATGAATTAACCTCATTGATCCAAAACTACTCCATTAACTCTCATCTAAGTCTAAGTCTAATCTTTTTAGTTTGTTCTCTCTCTCTCTATATATATAACTGTGTGAGTGTGAGTTATTGTTACTAGTTGAGAAAATGAGAGGAGGTATTTGTAGCATACAGCTTCAGGCTCTTACACCTGAAGCTGCAACTGTTGTTAAGCAAGCTGTTAATCTTGCAACAAGAAGAGGCCATGCACAAGTGACACCTCTTCATGTTGCAAGTGCCATGCTTGCAACTTCCACAGGCCTTCTCCGCAAGGCTTGTCTTCAGTGTCACTCTCACCCCCTCCAGTGCAAGGCTCTTGAGCTTTGTTTCAACGTTGCACTCAACCGTCTACCAGCTTCCACTTCAAGCCCTCTTCTGGCACCTCAATATTCCACCCCTTCACTCTCCAATGCCTTGGTTGCAGCCTTCAAACGTGCTCAGGCTCACCAACGCCGTGGTTCTATTGAGAACCAGCAGCAGCATATTCTGGCCTTGAAGATTGAGGTGGAGCAGCTCGTGATTTCAATTCTTGATGATCCTAGTGTTAGCAGGGTCATGAGAGAAGCTGGTTTCTCTAGCACCCTTGTGAAAACAAGGGTCGAACAAGCTGTTTCAATGGAAGTTTGTTCACAAAAGGCTCAAGCAAAAGAAAATATCACTAAGCCTCATCATCAAGTTGTTCTTGGTGGTAGAAATAATGTGTCTCCATCTGGACCTTTTGGTCAAGTTGGTGGCTCCTTCATGAAGCCTAATTTGGACCATGTTAACAATGATGATGTGACTAGTGTGTTGAGTGAGTTGGCAAAGAGAAGAAACACAGTTATTGTAGGGGAGAGTGTGACCAATGCTGAGGGTGTAGTTAGGGGAGTGATAGAGAGGTTTGAGGTTGGGAATGTTCCTGGAGACTTGAGGTATGTGCAATTTGTGAGCCTTCCTCTCATGTGCTTCAGAAACATTAGCAAGGAGGAGGTTGAACAGAAGCTTATGGAGGTTAGAAACCTTGTGAAGAGCTATGTGGGAGGAGGGGTTGTTCTTTACTTGGGTGATCTAAAATGGCTGTTTGAGTTCTGGGCTAATTTTCGTGAGCAAAAAACAAACTACTGTTCTGTAGAGCACATGGTCATGGAGCTTAAAAAATTGGTATGTGGTAGTGGGGAGTCTAGTAGATTGTGGCTTATGGGGATTTCAACTTTTAAGACATACATGAAGTGTAAAATATGTCACCCATCCCTAGAAACCATTTGGGAGCTTCATCCCTTCACAATTCCTGTTGGCATCCTCAGCCTAAGTTTAAATCTTGACAGGTAATTAATTAATTATTTATTCTTCTAGATTTAGTTCATTATTGTCTGGTTTAGATTTTTTTTATTATTCTAAAATTCCTCTCTTTCCTTGTCATATTGTGATGAGCTTTGTTGTAACTTCTCTGTGGTGCCACATTTTTCAGTGATTTTCAAGCTCAAGAGAGAAACAAGGTATTTTTCAAGGATGTGGCTTTTGAAGATAGAGCAGGAGTCAGAAACCATCTAACTTGCTGCAGGGATTGCACAATAAATTTTGAAAAAGAAGCTCAGAGCATAACTAGCACTATAAGTAAGAAAGCTTGCACTACTAGTAGCTTGCCAACGTGGCTCCAAAATTGTAAGGAAGAGAGAAGTGACATAATGGAAGATCAGGTTTGTATCATAATAGTCACATTTTGACTCATTAAAAAAAATTATTAATAGGATTTATTTTTTTAAAGCATTTCTGATTTTTTTCCCCTTCTTAAACAGGAAAATGCAAGGCTTAAGGATCTGTGCAAGAAATGGAACTCATTATGCAACTCAATACACAGACACCCTTCCATTAATGAGAAACAAGTTTTCTTTGTTTCATCATCTCCTTCATCTCCCACTTCTGTTTCCTCACATGAAAGAAAGTCCAACTTTCACCACAGCCACCTAAATTGGCCAATCATTTCTGAATCAGAAAAGTCACCAAAAGAATGTGAGTTATACACTGAAACTGGTGATGATGGCTATGATAGCAACTTTATAATGTTCATGCCAGATAGTGATGTCCCTAAACCAGATCTTCTGTCAAATCCCAACTCTAGCCCCAACTCAGCTTCTTCAAGCGAAGCAGTGGATGGTTTGGAAAGCACTCAAATGTTCAAAGAACCTAATGCTGAGAATCATAAGATTCTGTGTGATGCCTTGGAGAAAAAGGTTCCACAGCATAAAGAAGTTATTCCAGAGATTGCAAGTACCGTCCTTCATTGTAGATCAGGAATGAGAAAGAGAGATCAGAACCACTCGATGAAGAGAGAAGACAATCAAGAAACATGGATGTTCTTTCTTGGTGTGAATTCTCAAGCCAAAGAGAGCATCTCAAGAGAGCTAGCTAAAGTTGTTTTTGGCTCTTATAGCAACTTTGTCACAATTGGCATGAGTAGTTTCTCTTCCCCAGAAGATGATGATGATTCCACTGATGAAAAATCCAAAAGGAAGAGGCCAAGAGAAGAGTTGAAAAGCAGTTATGCTCAAAGATTCGGGGAAGCAGTGAATGAGAACCCTCACAGGGTGTTCTTCTTAGAAGACTTGGATCAAGTTGATTACTTTTCTCAAAAGGGTGTAGAGCAAGCAATTCAAAGTGGAAGCATAACACTTCCTGGTGGTGAATCTGTTCCTCTCATGGATGCCATTGTCATTTTCAGTTGCGAAAGCTTCTTCTCTTCACCAAAGCTGAGAAAATCACCATGTGCTGAAAACAAAGGGAAAGAGACTGTGGAAGATGAAAGTTCTAGCCTCTCTTTGGATCTGAACATAGCCATTGAAGATGAAAGTGGAGGTGTGGCATTCGGTGGAGACAATGGTATCCTAGAGTTAGTTGATAAACAAATTAATTTCAACATACAAGAATCGTGATGATAGGAATGGAGAAACAATTAATCTTCTGTGTTAAATTTGAGTGTTACTTTTTTTTTTTTTTTCTCTTGTATTGTTTTTCAGCTACACTTAGTGGGGTCGGGGGAAAGAAAGACATGAATGGAAAAGTTATATTAGAGATATAGTTTGATCTGCATTTCTCAAGCTTGGATGCAGATGCATGGTATATTTAGGAAGAGAATGAGTCTGCGTATATGTTAATTAATATGCTCCAATCTTTTTGCATGTAATTTGGTTGCTGTTCTAACTAAATATATTTTAATTTCTTGTTTCGAATAAAGTTTTGTGTGTTCCATTCACTAGTCATTATCGCATGATTATTCATTAAATTAAAAGTAACGATACACAAGTATCTAATTATTTTAAACATCTATTTAATATCTCTTATTTTTTATTTTTTTCCTTTTTATCAGATTATAAATTTTATTATATTTATATTTTTTTCTTTGTTTTTTCTTTCTCTAGCTGTTAAATAATATAATAAATATTGATGTAATATTTTTCACTCTTCAATAAATTTCTATTTTTTTATAATATTATTTTTTTTCATTTCTCCCACCCTCTCACGTTGCGTTATTTTATCATGTAGTCTAAAATTATCGTATGATTCCAACTAATATTTATATGAAAAAAATTATATTTAAATTTACAAGAAAAATAAATAAAAACACTTACAGTATATGTCATGAGAATGAATAAGAATCATGGTAGTCTTAGATTTCTTCCTCTCGCATCGGTTATATCTTAATTCTTATAGCATATTTCTCTCTCTTATTTCTATGTCTTTTTATAATACAAGCTTTAATATAAAGAATTATATAAATATAATTTCTCTTATCATATGTATTAATTATAAATTTTCATATTATTTAATATATATTATGCTCCATATTATATGACACGTTAAAAAGTTATATAAGTCAATAGAAATATCTTATTGTCGTGGGAAATTTGAACAAAATAACATTGTTTTTACTTAAAAATTGTCAAAATCCTTTTCTCTTGTCTTTTTTTTTTTCTTCTATATTTTTATTGTGGAAAGTATTATGAAAATTGTACGCAAAAATTAAAGATTATAAAACTTAAACTTCCAATACCCGAAAAAAAAGTCTCGAACTTCCATCATATTCATAGGAAAAAAAACTAGTAATATATTCTAGCATTAAAAAAAGGAAAAATGAAGCCAAAAAGAGGAAAGAATGTATATATATTTTAGATCACTTTCTATATGGGATCCATTTTTTCTGTTTTCTTTCAGAAAAGCAACTAGAAAATTACAGGCCTTCTGTTTCTGAAACAGGACTTTCGCAGTCACAAATGCTTGGCATTCATACAATCCCTTGTCAGGACAGCGTACTATTATATCAGCTTTACTCATACATATATTAGATACATCTCCTTCAAATCAAAATGTGAATCTCCAATATTTTGAACGAAAATGATGTATATGGACCACTTTATCCTATTAATATCTGAAAACAGAGAGAAAAAAAATGTATGTATAACAGTAATAAAATATGATAAAAAAACAATAAGCATTAACAAACTCACATTTTGCTCCCACTTATAAGTGAGTATGCATTGGAACTTGTTTACTTCATCTTGCGATTAAAATAATTAGATTGCATGGGTAATTAAGCTGAGAATCTCCCTAGAGTAGAGTTGAACTATATATTGGTGGTGTTTGAAAAGTATATATATATATATATATATATATATATATATATATATATATATATATATATATATATATATATATATATATATATATATATATATATATATATATATATATATATATATATATAACACCATAAATAAACTATGTTCATTATGTGTAATTGATATTTTAGTCTTGTGTATTCTGTCTAGCTTGCTAAGGGATGTTTTACTATACGTAATTAATGAGTACAAACATTAAGGTGGTATGATGGTTGTCCAAGTTGATCAGCTCAAATACAGTTAAGAAAAAAAAAAGGTTAAAGGTCTTGGAAAGGTGTGGATGAAAGAATTATTCATAGCGTAAGCATTCTGCAATTTAAAGTAAGAACAAAGTCGTCAAAAGCTTTTTGTTTCAAAATCGTTTTATCATGAATTGTAGGAGTTAAAAAGAACACCTCTTTGAATCAAGTATGAATATCATTAATGAGCATCATATCATCCTAGTTGGAATGAGCACATACTATTTTATTCCTTCGTATTGTCACAGCAATAATCTCACCTAAAAAATATGGAGGATTTTTATTTATTAATTTATTTTAAACTCTCCAATACCAACCATGTAACAAATATTGTTTGAATGAAATTGGTTTCATCTCCTTAACTAAAGTCCGGATTCAAATTATGCCAATGAAAAAAATAATGAAAAGGGGGAGAGGGAGACTCCACTTAAAATAGATTCAAATTTTTTTAACAAAAATTAATCATTGATGACACCGGTAGATATTTAACATTAATAATATAATTATTCAAAAAAATATTATATATTTTTTATTTTAATCCTCTAATTTATTAAAAAATAGATCCGATTAATCTGAAAGTCGGTCAAAAAATAACTATAAAGTATCATCAAGAATTATTTTCATCAATGATCAAACTTAAAAATTGACCTTAACTTCAACCTATTCGTTATTTATATCAAATCACTTGGTTAAATATTCCATTTGATATGTTGGAAGTTAGCAAAAACTTTCTACCCATAATTATTCCATGATTCAAACATTTTGTGTAATTAAATGGTTTTCTTCCCAAAGTCTTTGCTGAAGAACAAACTTATAAGTTAATCGATCATATATAAGTTATAAGTTACGTTACTTTAAATGGCTTGCTAAACACAATTCATGTATTAATAATATTTTGGCCAACGTGTTTTCTTTTGAATTTCAACATACAACATGTTTTCTGTCAAAATAAATAAATAAATTTTCCAACATGTTTTTGAATTCCTCTAAAAAAATTGTTTCCTTCGTATAAAATAGCCTATGACAAAAAGTACTCAATATTTTGAGACTTCTTCTGCCTATATATTTGCTAGCTGTTTTGTTGCTGGATTTGTAAAATAAAACATAACTTTTTTAAAAACTCTTTTTTAACATTATTATTAGTCCATCCTTTTTATACATTATCATAAAAATAAATAACTATTTTTCTTTTCCTTAAAAGAAAGTGAGAAAAAGAAAAGTTTAAAAACTGAAATAACCTAAGTGTCAAATTGAGGCTTTTAAAGACAGACATAAGTTTATCCTTAATGCTCTAAAAGATGCAAAGAAGGGGACATGAATTAAATGGACCTTTTCTTTACAAATAAAAATAAAAAATCAGTTAATTAATCCAAATATATGTGCCTTCCTCAACTTACAAGAAACCTACGGCCTCCTTTCGAAAAGATTGTTTAACCTATCTTTTCAATGTTTCAAGGTCTCGCATCTTCTAAGCTGATTCTAAATTATACAATGTAAACTATCACTAATATGTAAGAACTATTAATTTTTTTTACCGTTAGTTTTCATTAATTTAATTTATTAATTGAACTATGTGTGGAGCTAGTAAACATTAATATCAATAACGATAATGAGTATTAAATAAAAAGTTTTATTTTATAAGTATCACTAAAGATTTATACTGAGAGCATAATTTAATTTGTACTGAAGTGGGTCATGTGATATTTGCTTTCATGCATTCGAGCTGAATGCAAAACGCATAATTAATTGTTGAATGACATATTGGGATGATGGTGAGTCCCTCTTTGTCATTTTCTCTTTAGCATAAAAGTGGTCAAGGTATAGCAGCTAATATAATAGAATATGTATGAACATGGTTTTTAAATAAAATGATAATTTCGACTTTTGAATTTTGAATATTCGCACAGTACAAATGCTTTCCCTTTTCATAGCATATACATTATTTATTATATTTACATTTTTTCTTCTATTTTTCTCTCTCTTTGAGTCAATTGAATTATTATATTTTTTTTTCACTCACCACCGAGAATAATCAGAGATTAATTTCTTTCAAGACAAAAAAATCACAAATAAATTTTATCTTTCTTAATAAAATTTTCTCCATCCGTATGATTAAATCCTTAATAATATATTTAAGGAGTCCATTAACAATTTACTAATTGTGTTGGACCATGTTCTTATCCGATATAATAATGATGTATATTTCTTGTAAACTTTTATAGTTATGATTTAAAACCAGTTAGTCTTTACACTGTTGACATGGTGACATAATTTTGGTTGATTCCTATTGCCTTAACAAACAAGCTGATCATGTTTCTCATTCAAATATAGTGCTACTCGAAAAGCGTCAAATATATGCTTTTCAAATACAATTGAAGTACATTTGTAAGGAAATAAGACTCCAGAATTAAAGAGAGAAAAATTAAAGATCTTGAAAAGGTGGATAAAAGAATTATTCATAGCGTAAGCATTGTGCAAAGAAAAAACAAGTTGTCAAAAGTTTCAAATTAATGGTAGAGGTTAAAAAGCATGGCAACTCGTAGAATCAAGTGTGAATATCATTGAGAAGCATCACGCTAGTTGGAATGAGTACATACATTCCAATGTCCTGCTTGGAATCCTATACGAGCTAGTTTCCTATGACTCTAAAGAGAATGATATTTTATTCCTTTCAATTGTCACACTCATAGTCTCACCTAAAAAATGGAGGGAAAATTTTTAACTATCAAATAACAACCATATATAACAAAATATGCCACTTGTTTAAAGCTGGCATAGCTTTTATACCTGACAATTGTGAATTATTCCATGATTTAAACTTTTTATGTGCACTCACCTTTTTTTTTTTTCAAGAACTCTTTTGCTGAAAATATCATCCCTGATTTTTCTTTAAAAAATTCTCTAGTTCTCTTTTTTCTTTATTAAGGTGTGAAGAATTTATCAATTTTACTAATAATTAATTTTTACAGTAAAACTTAATTAGTTACCATTAGTTGAAATTTTTTTCTTAATGATATTTTTTTATTCAAAAGATTCAAATTTGAGATTTTATTTAATAAATTTAAATTTTATTTTACTTGGATCAACATAATGTTGGTATCATAATTCTCATTTAGCTGAATATATCTAAAGTCTGTGTATTAATAATATATTAAATAATTAATTATTTGCTCATATATGTTAGATATTTTTGCCATTTTTTTTCTTTTAAACTCCTCCAAAAAGATAAATACTATATATATAATCAATAACAAAACTACTTAATTTTTAAAATTTTGAGAGAACACTGCCAGTATGTTGCTAGCTGCTATGCTGGTCGGGTAGAATAAAACTCACCCCTTTTTTATAAACTCTCTTTTTAAACATTATAACATACCCTCTAAATTATAACTACGTAAGCATAAAAATAAATAACTCTTTTTTTTTATTTTTCTTGTTTCTTTTCCTTCAAAGAAAGTGGGAAAAGAAAAGTTATAACCAAACTGAAGTGACCCAAAGTATTGCTAGCAAAGTGTCAAAGGCTTGTAAAGATAGGTATAAGTTGATCCTTAATGCACTAGCTAAAAGATGCAAAGAAGGAGACAAAAATTAAATTGGCCTTTCTTTAGCAAAAAAAAATGTCTGAATTAATATGTGCCTTCCCTAACTTACAAGAAACCTACGGCTCCTTTTCGAAAAGATTGTGTAACTTTTCTTTTCAATTTAGCATAATGGAAACTATCGTCAATAGAAACTATTTTCTTATCTTTAATTTACATAGATTTAATTATGCGTGGAGATAAACAAGAATTATTAATTTTTTAGTCCTACTTTGAACAAATCGTTTATTTAATCATATTTTTTTTAAAATATTTTGTTCATATTCAATAATCAACACTTGTCGCCGGTCTATACACCTTCGATGTAAGACATTATAAACACAAACATTTGGAAAGCCATATAATATTTTTCACATGAGCAAGTTACTTAACCCATATATGGAATTTTGTTTGTATTTCTGAGTAACATATGCATGGTAGCAGTAATATACCATACCCCTATTTGTGTATATGGGATTCCTATAAAATTTTAGAAAGGAAGTACCGTATCTATTCTTTTTTAAAATTACAGCGCCTTTCTGTTAAAAGCTAGAATTGTAAAACTTACATACTTATTAAAGACAAATTATAAAGTTACATATTCACAAATCACAAGAATTACAAACATTATTATTAGTTAGACGTAACTGAGCCTGTGACACTTAAAAAAACGATTTAGCAACTGAATGTTTACAACTACACCGGTCAGAATTAGTGACCAATTCAGTGACCCCATCTGTTTGTAGTTAAAATGAAATATTGAGATCAGAGACGGAACTAAAAACTAATATGTCAGTCGAAAACATATCAAAGTATCATTGGTCACTATTTTAGTAACAAAAATATTTTTAAAGAAATCTGACTAAAAGGTCGCTAACGTTGTAGAAAATAAATACAATAAAAAAGTGATTACCAAAAAAGTGGCAATCAAAATAATTTATAAAACTAGTATATTACCCCTTTTTGTGCATGGAAGTGAGTACCAAAAAAATGAAATCCATTATTACTCTATAATTTTTAAAAAGAGTGAGAATTTAAAATACATGGAACAAAAGTTTAATATATACACTATAAAAAAGGTACAAGTTTTAATGGTTAAGATTAATATTTCTTTTTTTCTTTACATTATTTGCTCCTTTGTATAAAGAGAAAAGTGTATAGGTGAAAGTGTAAAAATAATTAAGTTTGAACATTCATATATGTGGTTGCATGGTTGAAATTGATCTTTTTAAATAAAGTAACATGTATTAGGTTGAGGAATTTGATCCCAATTATGTTGGCACCATAAATCCACCATTCATTTGCAACACACTAAAATTCTCTTATATGAGTTTTTACTTACTAAATATGTTTGATTTTTTTCAAGATTTGGACCGAGCTAACATGTTTGAGTGGTATTACAACTAATATATTTGTGTAGATTGTTGATTTGAATTGAGTTTTGGTGGATCTTAATTGGTATTCTCTAAGTAGATTAATGTCTAAAATCTCCTAAATTCATTAGGTTCTCCTACAAGAATAAGTTGACACTTAAGTTAATAAATATTTTACCAAAGTGACAATCCTTATATTATATTTTATCTGATACAATAATGTTGATTAATTTATAAAGACATGAGCCAGACTCAATTTTCTAGTATGAGAACTAAGTCATTTCGAAGGCAATAATATTCTCAATCTTAATATAATAACTAGATAATTTTTCTTCAAAATGAAATATGATCTTACTATTCACAAGTACATATCACATGTCTAGACATTGACTTTAGTCAACACTTATATTTTGGGTCTAAGGTATTCTTGATCAAGATGACTGGTTATATGGAGAAGTTCAATCTAAAACAACATTCATCATAGACACATATGTTATTTTATGAAAGATTAATCTTTTTCACTAAACTCAACGATGTTAACCATGTTTAATTGGTTCGGTACCTATATATATATTTCTACTTGAAGAGGATTGATAGAAATACATTATTTAATATATTTCTTTTGACACACACTCCACTACTAATTAAATTTATTAAGAACTACAAATGAGAAGAGAAATTAACTAATTTAATAAGTGAGATTTGCAAAAAATTATGATTTCAAATAAATTATAGTCAATAATAGTAAAAGTGTTTAAAAAAGTGTATTAAGTGCGTTGTTAGCATTTTTTTTACTTAAGATGAGTTACTTGCATGTAAACATACGGAGGATGTTATCCTTTTAAAATGTGTCATTTCTTTTTATAAACTAGTAAATTATGGTTGTTTTTATGTTAAAATCAATTAAAAAAGTATTGAACCCAAAAACAACATTTAAAAGTGTAACAATAAACTCAATTAAAGAAATTTAAAAATATTTTAAATTCTATTTATAAAATGTTATACATACGTGTGTTTATAGACATAAAAAAAATATGGGACCGGTGCTATAATAACTAAATTTACCTATGTACTTACAAACTTTTATAACTAATTGTAGAATCAAATTGGGAAAAAGGGAAAACTCTATCCATTAATCATTATAAATATTTTTATTGATACTATTTTGAGTTTAAGTCTAATATACCATTTTCAATATAGATGTATCATTGATCACGTACCGATACGCACGTTGTCCACTATCTTACTATTAATTATTTTATGTAAAAGTGAATTGGCCAGTTTATATATTTTGTCACTATAGTCGATCCATATCCTTGAGCACCGTACCCATTAGAGCAAGATTGTGGGATATAACACAAATTTTTTTGTCAAAAAGCTAATATTGTGTGATTAATGTTTTTAAATATGCAGAAATCATTTTCATACGTCTTTATTAATTTGCCCATATCTACATTGATTTTGTATACCATATATGTAGACTTGACTATAAAATCAAATATTAAATAAATATCTTTGTCAAAGAAAACTATTCTCTTTCTAGATTTTCTACGTCTAACATTAATTGGTGCTATTTCAACATTAATATAGTAATCCCATCACATAGGTTGCTTTGCTGAAGAGGGACAGAGAATTGAATCAATCCCCATGAATTATACACAATCCGACAGGAAAAAGAGACTTTTCAAGACTAAATCTTTTTAGGATCAAGCAAGAGAAAATTGAAAATGTGTATCAAATGTTGTTTTATGAAGAAGCAGTCCATTATAGGCTGCTGCTGCTGCCATTTCATCAAATATTATATAAATCATCAAGAATGTGCTATAACCGATGAATTATTATAATGCAAAACGGTATACAGTCACTTGGTTGTGCTTATAATTAATTAGTAGAGTGTTGTTAATTATTGGATGCTGTAGCCGGATCAGTTCATAGGTTACAACGTACTTTTATCATTTATGAAGGTGAAACAAAACGAGGGAAGAAGAAATCAAATTAATTCGAAATGTATCAACCATGTTTTGACTCTAGAATTTGTTGTTTGTCAATTTTCATCTTTTTCCGAATTAATTGGTATAATGGAGAGGCATGTTGGGGCTTCCAACAAAGATCCACGTAGTAATTTAGCCTTAAATTACAAGCATTCAATTGTAACTACTCAACTGATTTTTAGGTGTAAGGGGATCTCCTTAGAAATAGTTTGTCCACCAAGGTACCAAGTAAGAATAATGGTGTAAAGATATTCAAAATCACGTCTATGAGAAAGGTAGAAGTTTAAATTGAATCCTTAATTAGTTGTGTCATTAGATTTATTTTCTTTTGTCCATGACTTTGTTTTCCAAACATCATCAGTCATGTTTTGAAAACAAAAATGGGACACTTCTGTTTCTCCAATTCAAACCTTTTGCATAAGAGATTAATATTTTTAATTTAGATTTTACTTGATTAGAAAATTTCATTTTACGGGTGAACGATCTAACAAATATTACATAGGTTCTACACAAAAAAATATTTAACATAAAAAATTGTTTATTGTTCTGATATATTTAGTAAAAAATTCTACGAAAAAAATACAATAAGGTCCAATTCATATATTTTAAAAACGGAAAATAGAATAATGTGATGTGATATTTTTATAATTTACAATGAAAATATATCAACCAAAACAAAATTTGAAAACAAACAAACACCACTTAATTAGTAGAACCCATATAACCCTAATACGCAGTCTTAAGTTGCACAAGTTTTTTTTTTGTTAATATAGTATAGATATAAAATATTTATCAATTTTCTTCTTTAAATCATATTTTTATTTACTTACAAAAACTCAAATTCAAGAATTTATTTAACATATTTAAACCCAATTTTACTTATATCAACATATGTTGGTCACGAGTGACTTTTATCAAATGTCAATTATTTGAACTCTTTTCGTACAATATGATCATTTTATTTAATTTTCTTCAATTTATTTATTTTATCGTCATAAATTTGTAACCTATGATCATTGCACAACGCATCCCAACGGCCAAAAGGTTCTTTAGATACCAAGATATTGCCACCAGTCGTTATGGATGCTTTAAATCTCACAAATATGATCCATAAATCATTATAAAGGAAGAAAAGGTAAAGATAAAGAGAATTTGAAAAGCATGACCCCACTAATTGTATTCTTTTTAGGGGTCATTAATGCTAAAAAGCATTCAAAATGTTGATACTTTTCAAAGGCAGTGTAACTTTTGTTCTTTGCTTTGAATATTGCAGTTCTTTGTCACCCAAAACGACCCATAACACCCCAAACTTTTGAGGCAAGGGAGATAGTGGCATATGAGATTGGCATGGAGACAAAGTTTCCACACCTTGAGCTTTTGCAGTCTTTAGGAAAGAAAGAGAAAAAACAATAAAGTTTGAATGGCTGTGTTCCCTTTATGCGTAGAAGGCCACCCTCTTTTCAGTTCTCTCTTCTTTCTATTACTACAAGTGAATTTTTGCATGAAAGTAAGGGATTTCTCGGATCTAGAACTCCCAATAATCAGTGTATAATTGTGGACATCTCTCTCAGACACATTCATAGCATCATCTGTGCAGTGACCTTGGATCCTTCAACTAGCAGGGGTCAAACAAAGATGGATCCATAAGATCATTATTAGTGGGGGGAATGTTGTGTAGGAATGACCTCTCTTCTAAAGGCTAAGACATCACAGATGACCAGTCAAAAAGGGAGGTTGTCATTCAACTTAACGAGAATGGCTAGAAAAAAGTTAACGATTATATGAAACATTGCTTACAAGTTTGTTTTTTTTTTTTTTTTGAGGTCCTCCCTTATTTTGTGGGCTTACGAGTAAGGATAGAAAAAACAAAGTAGGGGCTTTGGAAAACCATAGTTACCTAACATAACAAGGATTCCATTTTCCTTCCTCTTTCTACATATTATTTTTTACTTCTCATCATGCTAAATATATCAAGCAACATAAAATTCACTCAATTCAGTCCTAGCATGCAAATATAATAAAGTTCAAGAAAATGTGCAACCTTTTTTTTTTTTTGAAGGAGAAAATGTGCAACCTAAAGAAGCATTAAGTGTATAAGTGGCCAAAACGATAATATGTGAATATTATTTCATCAAATCCCTTTATTTATCATTATATGTTATTCTTCAACATATATTTTATATGACATTTTTTTTTACCTGAACTGAAAAACACACACGCACTACACACATACATTAATGTGCTTCTTCGAATTGTATAAACAAATAGGAGATACATAGATATTCATCTTGGGTTGGACCTATTAGTTCCACAAATTATGTTCCATACAAAATAGAACATTCTAGTATTTATCAAAGCCACAAGAAGGAATAAACATGATAATACATACACGCTTGACAAATAACGTCAGGTAAGAACATCAAGTCCCATATACAGGCCCATGTATAATAAAGTTACAATATTTTGCATGGATTTTAGTTATTCACACATTTGGGTCCTTCCCAAATCTCATAAGCACATGTGTTGCCAGCATTGATCCCCTGCGAGTCATTTCTGCTATTCGACCAAGCAGTGGCAGCTTCGCCGTTTCTCTATTTGAAATTGGTTTTTTGTCCCACCTATTGGATGTAAACATAAAACTTAGTCACATAGGATAGGAGGAACTATTATTGCTTACACTGTTTGTTCAAAGAATTGAAGAAATATTTGCTTTTTGGAACACAGACGAAATATTTACCTGGGCCATAAGGACTTAGTTTCTAGGGCCCAAAATGATATATATATATATATATATATATATATATATATATATAATTTAGTTTAGTGAAATCATTTACACAATCCCCTTACTATCACAAAATTTGGAAATTGATTAGGTTTACAAATTATAAAGCAGATTCTTTGACATGAATGACCTCGGAAAAACCCTTGGCAGTGATACTTGTTAATAAATCAAATTAGATATTGGCTTCTACTTCTGAGTTCTGAGTGAAGATGCCTTTATAAATCTAATCCTCTTCTAATTTATAATTATCAAGTACTCAGCTGTAAAGTCATCAGGTTCACATTAAAAATGAAAGAATAACCTGACATAATCCTTACATATTAAGGCCCGAGATTGTTTTATACTGTTGTAACAAGCACAAAATCATAATCACTTCTAGAGTTACTTGAAATCACTAGTAATCAGTTTATATGGAAAAACATGCTCACTCTCTCCATGCACACATGCACACATGCAGAGGCAAGTATACATACGAGCACATAGTGGTATGAATGTTTAGTTACGACTAAGTAAATAGATGTTCAAGATTTTGTATAAAACAATGTTCAGTGGCAAAAATATGCCACTCAGACAACATAGGATAAATTACAGATACTTTTTTTTCAGTACTATTAGAAGTATGGAGTAAAAAAATAATCCTAAAGTGTCAAATTGAGTTTTTTTTTTTTTTATGGAAAGCAGAAAACTGTGTTCAGAAAATTAATACATACCAGTCCTCATGGCGAACAACTTTACCCTCCTCAATATACAACTTGATTAGTGATACCATATTTATATCCTTCCCCAAGAATTTGTAGTATTGCTTATTGTCAATTAATATCTGTATGCAACATTCATCAATTTGGACCTTCCAGTAAGAGATCAAGCAAGCAAGCACTTGAACTTTTTAGCAGAACAAAAAACTGAAGTGCTACATACTACATTAAGTGATACCAGATTTACTAACCTCTCCTTTTCCTGGTGAAACCATATTTTCTTTGATACTGTATTCCACTATCTTTGACTTCTTAAATACCTGAGGTATATAGAAACAAATAGAAGTTGGAAATTAGCTCGACATTAAGAAGAAATAGTGAAGAATGAGACCTGAAACAAGATATTTTATATATTATTAAATAAGTCATTATAGTAATAACTAATCTACTTCTAATATTAAAAAAAAAACCTTCCATTCTAAAGATAATAAAAAGACACTTCTTAATGTTAAATTACTACTATTCACATGTTTTATAATCCACTAACATGAATAGTAACAACATCACAAGCAGGAAGAATTCTATTATGCAGCAATTTAGATACTATAATATAATGCTCTCTTTCAATTATCCTTTCAATGAGTACAAAAGAGATCAAATAAAAGCTTGAATGGACTCTGATTCATTGCAATCTACTAGACAGAAGCCGTTATATCTTGAACAGAAGTTTGTATATCCTTTGACAAATATTCACTACAGATGAATCTCAATCAACCACGAAGGTCTATTAGGATAAACTTCTCCATACACACTTATACAAAAAGAAATTAAGGGGGTCCAACGAATAAAGCTTTTTTTGTAAGTTAAAATCAACTTATCCACCTCAGCTTTTAAAAAAGTTAAAGTGCATAAGTTAATCTTAATTTACAAGTAAAACTCAACTCATTTTAGTTACATCCTTATTTTCTTCTCTTATAAGCACACTTACGGAGAAGTTTATTCGTAGAGGGCCTAATGTTTTGTTACTATTCATAAGGGAAGATTAGGATTCTATTTAGATGCAGTGCAAAATCCAAAGCAAGAGAGAAAAGAAATGGGGTAATCAAAACCTTGGGAAGAGTATAGAATGCTGATTTGATCTGTTTCACCCTGCAGTAAAATTAAAATCCTGCGTTTAGTGTGTAATTGAGGAAAAAAGTAAAATGCATGCATAGATAGTAAAAGTAAAATCCTGCGTTAAGAAAACAAAATGCATGCATACCCGTGGGCACACATAAGTGGATCCTCAAATGAAGCATTTGCGGCATAGATTTCAAAGTCGCGAGAGGTTGCAGATGATCCATACCTGAAATTAAAATTAAAACACCACACAACCAATCAATATGAATACAACAGTTGTTCAGCCAAAGCAGAGAGAATTAACTAATTTATTAAAAAAAAAATGGTTACAGATGCAGAATATGAGGAATTATGTGATCAGCGTAGCGCTTGTTTGCAGCGGAATCGAATGATTCTTTGTAAGTCCTCTCCGTCGCTTCAAATCAAACAAAACGAATAGCAGAGAATTGATCATAAGAATAAGAATAAGAATGCGTTAAGCAATGGTTAGGTTATGAGATTACCAGCAGAGTGAGTAGCCATTGCAGCAAAGTTTGTCGGAAGCGTAACAGAATTGTTCACCAAGTGTTGGGTGGTGTATAGAATTCGTGGCGCTTTACCCATCAACGTGGCCATGCTTCTTCCCTCTCCCAATTATTATTTTTATTAAGTTAATAATTATACTTGTATATGTAAAATTAACTATAATTGTAATAATCATATTAGATTAAAACCAATTAACATATAATTAACTTGAAAAATATGCTGACAAGTATCAAGTATCCTTCGTATAGGATTAAGAAATGGAAGGGAATGATTAGTTTCAATGTAAAACATTAAAATTGAAATTTTAATTACTAGATATTATACATGTTAAAAAATAAATTTACAAATTTAAAAATTGAAGAAATACTAAATAAATTTAATAAAACATGAGAAAATATTTGTAAAACTAAGGTATCTCTCATGACTTGCTTTCAAAGACTAATTTTAGTTTTATACTAAATTCCTGCAATCCACGACAACAAACAAACAATGTTGAAGCATTGATTATTGAATAGACTAGATACTAAATAAATCAAACCAAAGCTAGCAAACGTTCGCAGAAAAATATTTAATTAATTTGTTAAAACATTTCTATTTGTATTGTTATTGGATAAAATATGCTGGTTACTCTAAAATTTGAAAAGTTTGTTTTGAGTCCCTTTAAAAAAATGTTGTGAATGTATGTATACATGATTTTGATGATGTCAAAGAAGAATCTAACAAGGCTGCTTCAAATGATAAGCATTTGCTTCAAGAATAATTCAAGATTGCTTCAACAAACAAAGCCTTGTTTCAAGATTCACTAAAGACCAAGCCTTGCCTTAAAACAAAGTGCTTTCAAGACATGCAAGGCTCTGGTAATCGATTACCAGGAAGTGTAATCGATTACCCGAAGACAGGGTTGAGAAATAGCTGTTGAAAAAGGTTTTGAATTTGAATTTTCAACATGTAATCGATTACCATATGTCTGTAATCGATTACCAGCAACGAAACTTTGGAAATTCAAATTCAAAAGTCATAACCCTTCAAATTATAACTGTGTAATCGATTACACAAACATTGTAATCGATTACCAGTGGAAAGTTTTCAGAAAATCTGCCAACAGTCACATCTTTTCATTAGATTTGTGAATGGTCATCAAAGGCCTATAAATAGGTGACTTGGGCACGAATTTTATATAGAGAGTTTTGCTTGGCAAAAATGTCTTATCCTCTCAAAAGACAATGAGAGAGATTCCAAAAGAACTTCATTGTCAAATGCTCTCTCAAAAGAAATCCTTGGCCAAACACTTGCAAAATCTATAAGGATTCCTACATGATCTTTATTGTAATATTCTTCTCTTGAAGAGAGAATTCTTCTTCCATTCTTCTTATTCAATGAGATTGGTTAAGAGACTGTAAGTCTCTTGTTGTAAAGGATTCCTGAACACAAGGGATGGGTTGTCCCTGTGTGGTTCAGACTTTGTAATGGATTTTACAAAGATAGTGGAAATCTCAAGTGGGTTGCTTGAGTACTGGACGTAGGCACGGGTTGTGGCCGAACCAGTATAAAACTGTGTTTGCATTCTCTCTTCCCTTATCTCATTTATGTTATTGCAATCAATTTTGCCTTGCATGTTTATAGAACATTATTAAATTGATTGTTGTTGCTTCTTCTGCATTCTAAGCCTATCCCTCTTAAGATTATTGAGGCCACAAGGTCCAACAAATGTCAGTTTTTATAATCCCTTCAAAATGTCCATTTTGTGTTTCTCTGTATTTGAAATGCACCACTTTTTTGTTTTCAGAATGCTTTAGATAACATTAAAAGGGATAAAAAAAATAGTTTAGAGAACACATAAGATGAAAAGTGGAAATTTCAAAATTAGAGGGATTCAAAATGAAATATTTTTTTAGAGAGATTAAAAACAAATTTTATGGAGACCAACCACATATTTTATCTTATTGTTATTTGTGTGTCCATATCCTTTTATCTTCCTTGTGTGTGAAGGATTTTTTTTTCTTCCAAAAAATAACAGCTTCAATAATGACTTCATCATGGTCGTTGGTGATTTTATCACCATCGAGGTGACCTTGGTTTTCTTTTTATTTACTGCTTTCGCAAAACAATTCATTAAAAAGGTCAAAGATAACAAAATTTTCACATTGTCTAATTTTAGAAGAAAGACATCACTCATCCATGACAAACAATGCAATACACAAAAACATGACTATGGTTAAATGTGAAAAATATGTTTAGATTCATGTTTTTGTGTATTACATTTTTTGTTGTGGATATAAGCGACAACCTTCCTCTAGAACTAAAAAATGTGAAAATTTTGTTATCTTTTGATCTTTTTAATGAATTGTTTGGTAGGAATGTTCAAAGGTCGGGTTTGCCCGACCTATTGCCCTACCCGATCATAATTTTACGGGTTAGGTTGGGTTGAGTTTATGCAATTTTTTTTTTTTTTTTGCAAACCCAATCCAATCCAACCCCATCATAAACAAATTGGGTTAATTGAGTTTGAATATTTAAAAAATGTATTTTATTTTTAAAGATAATTTTTTAGAACAATAATTTATTTTTGTCAAAAGCTTTGTAAGTATATGATGACTAAATGCACTCAAAAGAGATCAAATTGTAAAAATATTTTACTAATATAATTAGTAATTTCAATGTTAATAAAATATTTTTATTTTAGATAGAAATAGTGTGACATTAACATGTGAAAGCATAAATAAAATCAAGACAAAGATAAAAACAACAAATTAAAAAAAATGGGTGGTTTAATTTAATAATTTAATAAATTATGTGAGCTAAAAATTACTAATACATTTTGTATTTAATAATTAATTTGTATGTAGTAAATTAAATTACATGATATGAGATGGGTTTAAAAAAATAAAATTCATTACCCAACTCATTCATGATCAGGGTTTAATTGAGTTGGATCAGGTATGACCCGGACACTTTAGAAACCCAATCCAATATAATTGGGTTAATCAAGTCAGGTTTACGAGTACGCATGTACTTGTGTATACCCCTATTGTTTGGTGAAAGAAAGCATTACGCAACAAGAAAACTAAGGTTAATTTGATAGTGATAAAGTCACCAATACTATTCAAGTTGCTATTTGTTTGAAAAAAAATCTTCTTTACGCACATATGAAGATAAAATAATGTGGACACTTAAAAATAACAATAGAAATAGTGAAATACATAAATTTAAAGTGATTCGATACCTCCTATATCAACAAAAATATCTCAACAAATATTCATTATCTCAAATCACATTACATTTTTTTGGACAAACTTAAGAAAATCTTCGTGTTACAAGTCATCCTCTCTCACTTAAAATAATGACCCTCATCTCTAGGTTAAGTGGTGTTTGCTCTCTTCAGATGACTCCTTTATATAGTGAAGCTCTATGACTTCCTTTATATAGTACTATTGTTGATTATATTTTTAAAAATATTATCAAATATTATTTTATTAAATACAATATAGTTATTTAATTTAATAAATTTAATGATAATATATGCATATCAAAATTACATTTTAAATGAATCTGCATATAACTTTAAAATAAAATATAATAATTAAAAAATTTAATATTTTTAAGAGATTTACTAACATACACGTGTTCTTTAGTTAGAGTACGGTAGTAAATTACACTATAGTTGAAATACGATGACAAGTATTCCCTGTGTGTATTTTAAAATAATTTTTAATTATAACTTACTCAGAATTCATAAAAAAATATACTTAAAAAATTAAACATATTCTTCATATCACAAATTGACTTCAAATGCATTCAATTATAAATAATATATTAAAAACATTTCAAGATACATTATTAATATTTCTCTTTAGTGCAAATCTTACATAGAGATAATCTCCTTTCCTCTCCTCCTTTATTAGGTGTCAAATATTAGCTCCCTAAACCCATAAGAAAACAAACTATAATGTCGAATGTGTTAGTTTGTTAGGATTTGGTTATGTGGAAAGAAAAGAAATAAAATAGAATTAAAAATAAATATTTAAATTAAAGTGGTATAATAAAGGTGTAAGACTGACAAAATTTGAAAATTTATTCTTATTTCTTAGCAATTTGAACACAACCAAACCACCGAGAAATATTTGAATTAAAGATTTTTTTTGTCTCTCCCTTTTTTGTCCATATATTTATTTTAACATTCCCATAATTTTGGAAGATGTTAAACTTCTGACCAGGGGGGGGGAGAGGACGGCAGATTTTTTTTTTTTTTTGCCAACATGTCTTTTTATTTCTTCCATTTTGTTTCTATTCCATCCTTTCCTAACATCCCAATGTGCCATTTATAGCATGCAAAATTTAAAAATACAAATAACAAAAGAATTAAAAAATAATTTTTGAAATTTGATGGTAGAGTATTACACACCAAATCCCGTGTTACATATATAATGACAAACACTTGTACACGTGGTTCAAAAAAATCAATGTTCCAATAAACGGAGATTCTACTAGCATACATGCATTTGCTTTGAAGACTAACATCTCACCCAACAAATCAAGTGAACTATACACAAAATGTACGGAAGCAGAGCAATTCACCATCTTATCACACTCGTGGCAATACCCAAAAGACAAAAATGATAACTCCTTTTCAGCCACCAAATACAACCTGGTGAATTATAACAAATGAGAAAAGAAACCAAATCCACAACAAAGGCATTAACTATCATGCACAAGTTAAAACACGCTTACCTCATTAGCAATTATTTTACCGCTTGGTTTCACTCATGTTTTTTCCTTCAAAAAATTCACCCAACATTCGGTCTAGATCTTCTGCTGAGTATTTGATGTACTTCTGAGGATTCTTTCCACTCTCCACTAGAGGCCTGTAACACAGCAGGTTCCCAGTTATGCACTCATTGCAAGGCAATAGTTCACATAAAAAACCACAAGGCATCAAATGCAAACATAACAAAAAATGAATTGTTAAATAGTGAATCAGTAAGTACATAAAACTGTAAGATGAATGAGAAAGTTGAAAAAGGAAACATTAACTACTAAATGATTGTCATTAATAGTTGAAATGTTTCAAGATAAATAACAGTTGACCTCCCTCCAAGTTACATCCTAAACAGTAAACACTCTCAGTGCACAAAGTTTAAAGACTTGCATTATGAACCACTCATGTTTGATAAACATACTTTAACCCCCTTGAACCCTAAAAAGATTTAAAAAAGCACTGGAATTGTTGAAATTGGTAAACTGAAGTTGATTTTTACAAAACTTACACGGGAATAAAGTATAATTTACCCAAATTTTAAGGAGAGAAAAAATATCTACCTTTTTTAAAAAGAAATTCAAAATTATATAATCTTTTCAATAGGATCTGATATTATTATTATTATTATATATCTATTTTTGTCACAAAGGGGACAAACACATTATTTCACATCCATAGATAATAATCCCCTAAATGACATAATAACGTTTGAAGTGAATAAAAATGAGAACAAACCCAAATCGTTTGACAAACGATCTATAGGCAGGCAACAAGACTTCAGCAACTGCTAGCCTAAGAGATTCTCGCAACTCGGAGTCTGGAACTGTCCATTGCGATTGTTTCTGATGGAGTTCCTCAAACATAATATTGAATGCCTTAAACCTGACAACACAATACACATAGACATGTCAAAAGAAGTAAAAAAAAGTTACTCTCCCAGACAAAAGCCCATAAAAAAGCAACTGAAAGGCTACCTGTCTTTCACAATTGCTCTTGAAGCACCACTACTGCTTCCAGTTCCACTGTCACCACCAGCAGTACCACTCCCACCACCTGATGAGGTAAGGCCCTGAATAGATAGGCACTGAAGAATCTGCCAAGGAAAAGAATCAAAATTAAAAAATAGGAAATTTTAACAAATATTAATGTTAGAATAAATTGAGCATTTACATGCAACCAAACATCAGGATATTTTAAAACAATCTACTCAGACGCCTTTATCATTAATAACAAAATATCCAAGTGACATCTAAGCTGCAAGACAACAGTCACCGAGGTCACTAGAACTACACCTTTGCCCAAGCATTTCTTTTGTATTGATTTGCATGCTGCTGCACAATCCTCCTATGTCGTTGTACCCAATCATCCCCCAGCAAATCCTTGGCTTCAGACCTAAGATAAAAGAGGATTAGGAGGAAAAGTAACTTTTTTAAGTGAGGAGGAAAACTGACTTTGAACCACCAAAATATACAATAAAACTATGATTCAAAGAAAATAATAACCAAAACATGAAGACATACCTCCGAACCGATCTGACAATATAATGAATATTGTTCATGAGAAAAAGATGTGTCAACGCAAGGTCTTTATACTGCTTTGATTTCCCATCTAAATTGGTTTGCAAAGCTTGCATTATTCGCACAGTTACAGATGCTAGCTGTGAAGAATCATCACCACCTTCAAATTCCTGAAAAAGTTGCTTCAAGGTGGATTGGTAGCTGCAAAGTTTAAATAATTCGGATCAGATCAAATATGTGAAGATCGGATCTATGATGAAGATCCTGAATAAATTTATAAACACATTGGAGAAGAGTACACAAGCTTAAGTATTATTCTTCTTACATAAGGAAGGAAAACTGAATTTTAAGAAATAAGTTCTCTTGAATATAAAAAATATAAAAAAAAATCATGGGATTGCACAATTCCATTTTAGACATCAACATTTTATAACATGGAAAACAACACTCAGTACAAAATAGTTGGAAATCTTGAATTAGTTCACCACATATCAACAGGATGGTTCAGTAAAGATGTGACAAGGTTTAAAACAACACATTTGCAAGACTACAGACATGCTGCAGAACAATACTCATTACAGTTAACAATGAATTTCATGGACAATCAGGCACAATATTTTGACCCTACATAAATTTAAAATACACATAGGGACCAGTCTCTTGCACATGTAATCAAAGTCTATCTTTCTCCAAAACTTTACTAAGACATTTCTTTTTATGTCCTCAATTTTCTATTTCAGGATAGGTAATTACTATTAACTTCACAGCAAATCACTTTGAAGACAAATTTTTCCCCACTAGCAAAGCATGTCCCAGTATTACAGGGAATGTGAAATGCTCCACCCTACAAACCACAGTCATGAAGCATAATTTCTATAACAATCTAACAAATTCGGGCTAGGTTGATTAAGTCCATAACTATTTTCAGTATATTTGCCTACTTAAATATGTCGAAATAATAGCATTAGGAGTCTTAATGTATTAATGAGCTTAGGCTTGCACTAGAAGTACCACACTTGAACTTGACCAGACTATAAGTATATATAGGACCAGAAGGGTAGTATCCATACTAATAAATAATTGTCAAGTACTATCGTAGTGCTATTAGTACATGCCAAAATCCACTAATATAATATAATAAATTGAAGGTATTTGGCAAAATAAACAAAAGATATAAATTTGAACTGTAAAATTTAAATTTTTGTTTAGGGAAAAAAATATTAAGAAACGAGTACAAAGCTAGAAGTGAATAAGTGATAGATTCTCATTAGTAGCTTTGAGATCCTACATCGACTATAGATATGGCTAAAGTAGAGCTTATAAAGGCATAGTCAATCCTCACCTCTCGAGTTAGCTTTCGGGGTTGAGTTAAGCTCAATCCAAATTCAAGAAGTAGCTAGCTTGGGGTCTATTAGTGAGGGAGTCTGTTAGTTCGTTAGGCTAGTTGGGACTTGCCCAGGCTGAGATAGTAGAAGAAATAAAGCATATTTAAATAAAAGAGGGAAGGCTGAGTTCACTCCTATTGTATCTTCTACCCTAGCCTAAGGCTGCTACCACATTAGCACAGCCATTGGAATTTAATAAAAATCCATTCTTTCCTTTAAATTCTGAACCACTTCTATCAATAAGACATCCTCTCAATAAACTACAAAAGAAACACCTAGAAACTAAGAGATTGAATTATGTGGCATAGCATGCCAATCTCTCTGCATATCTAATAAAGAAATGCATTAAAAAGTCCATGAGCAGAAAACCGCAGAACTGTAAAATAAATTTTAAAAAACAATATAACAAAAACAATAATGACTAACATTTTTGTCATCAGTGAACACAGCAAAAAATGCTAGAAATAATTGATGCGGCTACAAAATTGGGATCAGATGACAACATAGCTGAACTTACTCAAATAAAAACTTCACATAGTTAATTACATAGCTTGTTAGAGGATGGACAGTTCCATCTGTTACTGCAGTCTTTGTAGCATCTTTCTCAACTGCCTCTTCAAAATCTCCAAAGGTCTCCTGAGCTGTTTGTGCAAGACGTTTTGTCAAACTAGTTGCAGCTTCTCTTATTGCAGAGCAAGCTTTGCCTTTAAAAAGAGTTTCAATCTGCAAATTGTCAGGTAAAATAGTTTATTGCAAGATTATAACACCACCACAATATGGCTAGCACTTGTTTTATGTACAAAAAAACCACACAAACCTACTCTGTATCATGAATGTCAAACATATCACATCTAGTGTGGTGACTAATCTAAACCTCTACAAGTCAGAGGTTGAAAGTAAAAACTGTGGCAGATGAGACTAACAAGAGAATTATGATGCTTTAATTTTCATAAATTAGCCTCTAGATATGTGTGGGAGCACCTATTAGAGACTTTTAATATTTACTAGTTGGTTTTCTCTCACGAATGTTATAAATAGTGAAAGTATCAATATTATAGTTCAAAACTTAAGGTTCTGGATAAAATTTACATATATGTGAAAGACCAAAATTAAAGTCACTTTTCATGGTAGTCCCAAGTAATAGAATACATCCATAAAAATGTTAAAACATTAGGCAGAGTGCAAGGCTGAAGTATAGGAGTTCAGTGATCATGACAAATTTCATGGTTACCACGACATGAAAGTTTAAAGCACACAAAAAAAGGCACAGGCACTTGAGATTTTACGATAGAATATTCTCTCTTAAAAAATAATAAATAATTAAATTAGGGGCCTTTTACTAGTCTCATAGACAACTGAAAAGGAAACTACAGATAAATTAGCAATCCAATTGAAATGTCACTGACTTGTATAACCACTAATGCTGCTATGATAAATAAGGAGTTATGATTGGCTACGCAATATAAAATAAAACATTACAAATTGACCTCATAAGATTTATGAAACCGGTACACCAAAGAGATAGCAGAAGATTCATGATTTTGCATGTCAAAAGCTATACCTCTGAATGAAGTTCTTGCATTATTTCATACATGTCCAAAAGTACAAATAATTTTTCCGGGGATCTCTTGCTTTTGGCAATTGCTTCTCCAAAACTGAGTAGCATAGAGACACTGTTTGTAGTCACCTCCGCAAAGCACTGTTCACTGAGTGAATCAAAGCCTTCAAATATCTGATCACAAACTTTCCTCTCACCAGCAAACAACAATTTCACCTGTTCATGTATAATTACATATTTGAAAGATATTAAAAGAATAATGAAGACAAAAAAAAAACACAGCACCAATCCTACAATCATCTTACTGCTATACGCATGAAATGAATCCAGTTTCCAATTTTGGCTTCCAAAATCTCCCACTGCAGCTTTTGAACATCATCTTTGTTGAGTTTCTCCACTCCAAGTTTTTGGAGGCTCTCTTCCAATACATTAGAACGGGCATCCCTACATAATAATGATGATAATAGTCATAATTAAATTACAGTACTAATATTAATCATTGTTGGAAATGTGTATTATAAGTACATTTATGCATTATACCTAGAGATGTCAAAATCATGTTGTTTATTAAGCCACCGCCACAAAGCCTACAAAATTATGTTTCTCTAATGCAGTCTAATTAATTTTCAAGCTCCACATTCTCTCAGCACGAATTAGACTGGGTTAGACGAAGCAATGCAACACCCTGTTCAGGACCTAGGAATGATTTTCTTACCAACCACATAACCATAACTCTGCAAACTCAAAAAAATCTAGAATCCAAGCATAAGACAAGTTTTTCCCAGGGATCAATATCTAGAAGACACCACCCACAGTCCCCCACATGGACTAATAAATGGATCAATCCAATAACATAAACAGCCTCCAAATTAATTCATAAGAGCCTTTATCTACTACTGTACAGATTGAGGCCCTAATATTATCAAGCACTTTCTTAAGATATAAGCATGGTAGTATGCTAAATACATGTTGGGATACACATGCAGAGCTTTGCTTAGGTAAAAGTTCTGTTTAACGTTGAGATGGCTTCCATTTCATTCTTCCTAAAAAGCAGCCTACAAAATTAGAACTAGCAATTAAGGATGGCATATCTGTCTAAGATATACCAGCACCACTAGAAAAGAAAAAAGCTCGCCTCCCCATATTTACATTAGAACCCCTGAATGTCAATCATGATGTGTAACAAAAACAGACCAAGGTTGGGATCTAAAAAGAGAAAATCTTAGAGATTGTTGGTAATGATTGGCTGGAAACTGACCAGAATAATGACAACACAAATCTGAAACTGATCAAGTGACAGAATTTTTGAACTGCAAGCTAATTATTGACCCAAACTACAAGCTAGAAACATAACAAGACAATGGACTATGAACGGTTTTATATGTCTAACAGGCCTATATAAATTAATCATTTAGAATAAATCCCCAATAGGCACTTCCTTAATTCACAAGCATTTCTTAAATAGATTCCTTCCTATACTTTTAACTGAACATCCTTGAATGTGGTAATGTTCTAAATGATAAAATTTTAATTTTCATGCTCAGTAAGATTTTTCAAATATAGAGATCTACTACAAGGCAGTTTAAACTTTTCCTTCTGTAACATAACAGACAACTAAACAACAAGCATTACCTGTATATTTTGAGTAACTGTTGTTGGTGACCAGCTTCAACCATTTGCTGAGCTAAATCATGTAGCAGTGGCAAAAATCTTGGTGGTATAAGAGCAGGAGGTGTGTATACAACAGCCTCAGCATTATTGTTGTGAGACTCAGAATGGTGATTCTTGCCACTAGGATCACCCTCATGGCCAGGTGATGAAGGTCGCATTGAGTTTGGAAGGCAGTCAAAGAGGCGCTCAGGTTCCACAGGTTTGCTGCAAGCACCCATAATAAAAGAAAATATCAAGATAACATAAACAAAATTTTCTCAAAGCAAGAGGAAGAAAAGAATCACATGTTTACTAAATAGCCATACTTCATAGGCAAATTTCCATAGATGCGTCAAGAAAACCATACCCTTTTATCAGGAAAATCATATTCCTGAATAATTTGAGGATATTTCAATAATAAATAGCATCAAGGAAACCGCCATCCAACCAACAACTAAGAACCACAGACAACATCAACATTCAACACACTTCAAATTGCATTGGACTCACCAAAGATGGTTTTTTATTTAACATCATACGTAAAAAAACCAAAAATAATAAGAAACATTCAATAATTTTAGATATTAGCAGCAAGCAGTTGGAAGAACCAACTATTACACAGGTAATTGTACTGGTTTAGCATTAGAGATCAGTTTATCTGATGAAATATCATTTTCCTGACAGTCTGACACAACCATCAATGATTATTGAGTTCATGTAAGCAAATAAATTTTTCACCAAACATGCCAAAAGATGAACATTAAGCACAAAAATAAATACCTGTAAGATAATAATAACTGCCTAAACTCATCTTCTAGCTTTGAAATAGCCTTAGCTAGCAAATTATTAGCATGCACGACAATGCCATCACTACTCTTGAAACCCTTCTTACTACCAAAAAACTGAATGTTGCTTCTCAACTTATCTATTGCTTCAAGATAGTTTTCCAAGTCTTCATGTGGCCCTTTAAGTATTTTTGCCTCTGCCTGTATAATAGATCAATGCAATCATAAAACAATGCAAATGAGATATATGTACCACATATCTTTTAAAAAGGAGGAGAAAAGTCCTGAAAATTAATAAGTTAGAAAAACTTCGTAAGTTTATTTTTGATAGAAAAATAGAAAGGATCCAATTTGAGCAAGGTTCAAAAAAATGGAAATTGTCATCTTGTAAATCAATTTTTTTAAGTACGAGCATATGAAATTTTTTCTACCCATCCTCTTCCAAACTTGCTAAAGTATCAAAGTTCAGCCCAACAGAAAGCACTTCAAAACTATATTAAAAAAATGATAGGAAAAGAAGTCATGACTTGGAGGAGAAAAGAAAACAACAACTACAACAATAAAAGCCTTATTCTACTAGGTAAGGTTAGCAACATAGATCACATGAAGTCATTCGGCTCAATTAAAGACCAAATCTCCAGAGATATTATTATTCACCGTGAAATCCCCTTAACAACCTTCCCCAATGTCCTTCTTGGTCTCCCTGTCCCCCTCCCCTTTGTCACAGGACTAAATACCATCTTAACATTCTCATTTATATTACTCCCACTTTTTTCTCATGTTGTCCTTTAAAGTCCAACATTCACACTACCATAGAGTATACTCAGAAGTATAACAATACAATAAAACTTATCTTTGAGCTTGATAGGTACTTTGTGATCCCAAATAACCTTGAATGTCTTTCTCCTTTTTAGTCATCCTGTTGTATCCTGTGTGTGACATCTCATTAATTTCCCCATCATATTTATCTCAGATATTTAAACTTAGAAACTTGTGGTATACATCTTCTCCCATTTTTACATCCAAGTCATATCTGTCATCTCTTGTTAAAACTTTAATGTGTATACTCTGTGCTATTCCTACTTAACTGAAAACTCTTTGATTCCAAAGTTTGTCTCCAAAGCTCGAGTTTAAATTCAACTGCTTCTCTAGATTCCTTAATCACAATTATATCATCCACAGAAAGCATGCAACTAGGACTAGGGATAATCTAGAGTTTGTCTCCAAAGCCCAAGTTTAAATTTAACTGCTTCTATACATTCTTAAATTAAATCACAACTATATCATCCACAAAAAGCAAACAATTAGGGATACTCTTTTGTATGTCACTAGTAAGCACATCTAAGACTAGAGTAAACAAGTAAGGACTTAAGGGCACTTGATGTAATATTATTCCTACAGTTAAGTCCTTAGTCTTGTTTCTTGGAGTTTTTACACCAGTAGTTACCCCATCATACATGTCTTGTGTTATAGAATTTAGGAATTTAGATGGGAAAGAGAAAGAAAGAGGGAAAGAGAGAAGAAACAGAATAGAGAGGATAGAAGGAAAGAGAAGAGAAACAGAGAGGTCAAGGAAATGTGCACTGCACTCTGTGATTATCATTCAGTCTATTTAAAATACAACAGACTTGTCTTATTTATAGGCAGCTACCTAACAGCTATAGACAGCTATAAAACAACAGTAGCTGACTAAAACTAACTAACTGACATCCTTTTCTTTTTATATTTACATATCATCTTGTAGCTTGGATATAAGTCATGTGAGCACCTTTCTTTTCCAAAGTATTCCCACAACACCTTTCTTTTGTTGCTCCAGATACCTAACAATTTTGTAGTTGTTCAAGGCATGTTCTTGGCCATTTTGTTGAGAATTGTATGTGAGCTTTAGGTTCAACTTCAACATATCTCGTCTTTCATCTTTTTTGGAATGATTTCAATAAAATCGTATTAAAGAAAGAACAAAATTTGCAAGAACAAAATTTGCAAAAACAACATAATGCAAAAATCAGTTAAGTTGACCAAATGAGACAAGAGCCAGACCTTCAGGTTTGCAATTGATCAAAGCAAACATAGGCAACAAACAAGCATGCCTTCAGCTAGATTATAGAAACAAAGCTAAAATGAAACTAAGCAACATTGCAACAACAAAAACACATAAGGGACAAGCTGAAACGAGTCATGCAATCTTTTTCTAAATAAAAAGGATAGATACTTCAACCTGAATTTAACAACACATTCACGGTGACAGAGAATTTGATATTGTAATTTCAATTTATCAATTCAACAAAGAGCAACTTCATTTGAATAATTAAAAAAAAAAAGCTACATTATGAGAAACGGATCACGGTAGGACCAACACAAAACCAACCTGACGATATTGATCGAAGTGAGCCAATATAACCTCCGCAACCTTCGAAGTCCTATCAATATTCTCATGAGCCTTCCTAATAGAGTGAGTTCTAATCTGCAAACCCAAATGAAAAAGATCCAACTTTTAACAACCCTTCAGATCCCCACTTGAAAAACGAACAATCCCCTCAAAACAAAACCCCATAGCACCCAAGTCAAACACAGGTCAACCCAACAAAACCCATTTCCTAAAACCCCATCTTTAAGCGAAACAAACCAAACCCGTTTCCAAAATCTCCCTCCATTATTGTGGGGAAGAAGAAAAAGGGTACCTGAGTTGGACGCATGGCGGTTTCGAGGGCGGAGAGACGGTGGTCGAATGAACCGAGAATGGTGACGACGTTGTCTGTGATGGTTTCACTCTTCTGCAGACACTCTCTCATCATCGCCGCTTTTTCACTCAGCAAATCAACCCCTCCCACTGCAATTCCCATCTTCTTCTTCTTTCTTTCTTTCTTTCTTTCTTTCTTTCTTTCTTCTTCTTCTTCTTGTTGAAGCTCAATCTTCTCAGAGAACCATAACCTAAAGAAAGTGGAAGAAGAAATCAGAGGTTGTTGCTGCTGGTAGAGTTTTTCAATCGGTAGAAGAAGCTGTGAAGGTGATGTTAGGATGGTCCCACAGTTGCCTGTGCTGGCTTTGGTACTTTTCCGGTCTTTCCACTGTTGTCACGGATTATCAATGAATAATAAAACACTCTCAATTTGCTGTATTTTTAAGTTCCATATGTTTGGACTTGGTTGGTTGTGTAGCAAATAGTTGTTGAATTATTATTTTGTTTCCCATACTTATTCAATTATTTTATACCATACTCTTACTCCTTCAACAACAATTTTTTTTTTCTTACCATCATTGTTTTAGGAATTATTAAATCCTACCGCAATGTATGGCATAAATTCTTTGAAACAAAAAAGAAAAATAATTCTCTGTCGTGAAACAAAATATCTCTTATTTTGCCCTCAAATAATTTTATTTTTTTTTGGTTTCGGAGGTCATGTTATATTGCCTTTTGCTTTGAATGGTTCACCCGGAAAGAATAAAAAAAAAAAAAACAATTTTGTTTTCATGTGTAAAATAGGGTTCCCTTTTTGCACATAATGTACACCTGTTTTGGTCATAATGTTCCACGTCGCATTTTCATTGTCATTTTTGAAATTTAACTAACAAACTTGTCATTAGACTGTTTTTTAAAGTAATAATAAATAAACAAATTACAAGTATGAGTGCAAATGATTTTCCTTTTCTAAAAATCTAGTTTACTTATTTTGTACTAATATGTTCTATTAAATAAGGTTAAAAATGTATTTTAAAATAAATTAATGGATCTACACTTATATAAAAATTAATAATTTAAAGTCTTTAAATAAACTAAATAGTATGCAACATTGAACGTTTGATGACATTATTGGAGTTGTGTGATTTTGATCCTTCAACTCTTTTTGGAGTGATGGGAAAAAAATTGCTTTCGATTTTCAAACAATATTTAAAAGTGTTTTTTAATAAAAGGAAGTTGAAATAACTTTTTAATAAATTTTAAAACCACTTTAACTTGCTTTTAAAATAGAAAAAAAAACTTCAAGTTTTTATAAGTTGTCGCATTTCTTTTAACGTTTTTTTAATCATTTTTTTATCACTCGTTTAATTTTCTTTTCTATTATTCAATCTTCTTCACTCCTCGTTTAATTTTCATTGAAGGTAACAAAATATAGAATTGTATTGATATTTTAAACATGAATTAAAGAGACAGAAAATTATTCTAATTTGATTATTACTGATTTGGGCTTAACCTACAAAAGAAATTCGTACAAATTAAGATTGAATATCATTTTAGAAGGTTGAAATGAATTTAAGCATTTTTGTCTCGACTTCTTATAGTCTATACCCGCAAGAAACTTGAGCTTCAAAAACAAACAAAAAATATTATCTTAAACAAACACAATTAAATAATATCCAAAATATCATTAAACAAACTATCTCAACTTTATTACACGCCGCTTTCGTCATTAATATAATACCTTTTTTTTATAATTTTCTATGTTTTCCCTACCTTACAAACTTTATATATATAAATTTTGTTAGCAAAATTACATGTTTAGAAATGATATATCAAAAAAATTCATGTTTATTTAAAACTTACAGAATATTAATAATAAATAGTTTAACTCATGGTCGGTCTTGAAAATTAAACCAAAACAACTAACGAACACTCCTAAAAGAAGCCGTGAATGAAGATAGTTATAATTTAGTAAACAATAAATATTTAAAAAAAAAAACTAAATGCAGCTCATCAAAAGTCATATACTTGAATAAATTTGTAGTTACACCTTTTCTGTTTGTTGTAGTGATTTCATATATTTAGAAATATTTCATTACCTTCTGGTTTCTGACTAGGTATCAAAGGAGGAAAGGATGCCCTTGTCCCTACTAAAAATTAATTGTTTCTGTGCTCTCCTTCAACCCTGAAAAAAAAAATATAATCAACGCCAAACTAATTAACCAAAAATATAAGGGAAAAACATTAATCGAAATATTTAAAAGTATAGTAAAAAAATACAAAAAATCAAAAACTGAAAATGATAAAAAAAATTATTCAATAAATGATTATTTTTTCTGGTTAGTTTGATTTAATTTTAAAAACAAAAAAAAGTATTTTATGAAAATAATAATAATAATAGAAAGAATCAGAATAACTTTTTAGTGATACTTTTCTTTTCATCATTTATTTTCTTAAAATATAATGGTTATTAGATTTTAAAAAAAATGTATAATAAACATGAATTCTTAAAACAACTTGACCTCTCATTTTTTTCATACTTGATCTCTCATCTAATAATAATAATAACAGAATGTTATCAAAACATTTTTTTCTCTTTTCCTAGTTAACACTCACACCAAAACAATTTATCTCTCAATTCTGGACACTACACATTCACTTTTTTGCACTCCACAAACTCATTCTCTCACTTTCCTCTCATTTTCCTCTCATTTTGTTCCCTCCACATAACACTTATGATGCATACAGTTTGTGTATTTATATAACCATAACCATAATTAATAAATAATTAGATTATGAGTATTACAATTACAATCATAACTAATTATGATTTGATATAATCAATTATTATTTTTAAAATATGAGTATATAATCGATAAACTAATTATATAATCAGTTGTATCTAGAATTAGTTACATAAACAATTATGAATGAATAAAATAAATTATTTAAAATGATAATTTTTATAAAACTAGTTATAGTTTTACATCTATAATTATTTTTAAATTAAAATAAGTTATTTAAAATAACCATAACTATAGAGCGGATTATAAATTTATAACTTTTTATGCAACTAGTTATATAAAACTATTTATAATTATTTTTTAAAAATTAGTTTTTTGAGCCGGCTAATAATACTCCATCGCTTCTATTTCTTTCTACATTCTCCTCCTTTTTCCATCATCTGATTTCTTTTTTTTTTTTTTTCTAGAGGGGATATATTTCCCTTTTTGTTACTTATGCCTATTCCCACAAAAAACTATAAATCTTCATCACACAAGGACATTCTACCTAAAAATTATGTAAGTTTGATTTCTGTATTGTACTCAATAACAGGTAGGATCAAGAGTCACACTTGTGGATTTAAAAAGAAAAAAATAATAATTCCTTTTTTCTAAAAATAATAAATTTGTTTCAAATAAAAAATATTGTTTTTAAATAAATAAATAAATTTAAGGTTATCTTAATCTTAATTTTACACGTTTAATTAGTGGTTTTCGAATAAAGTTTTTTTTTTAAATGATTTTTCGATAGTTTTCCCCAAAAAAATTACAGTGGTGACTTGTTTACTTTTATAATATTTGTTTCGTCGTCCTATCGTAACCATGATTACAATATAATTAAAAAATGCAAAAAAGGAATTTTTTTTTCATATGTTTTTCTCATTTTCAATTTTTTTATTGAATGTTAAAGCTAGCTAGAAGTTAAGTCAACAGAAGGGGGAAGAAAGAGATAAAAACCTGGTAAATAGGAACAAGTTGATTTGAGTTCTTGCTTGAACAATGACTTCTTCCCCACCGTTAATGACAATACCATTGCTAGGTTGGTTTTGACTGTGTTCTGAAGTGAGTTTTCACCGAACAATTCATTCATTCAAAACATCGAGAGGTAGAAAAACCATCACATTTTCTATGATAAAGAAAGAAAGCATTAATGAAAATAATATATGAAAGTCTGAGTGACTAGATTATAGATGTAATAAATTATACTGATAACTTAATTATTATATGCAGTCCATGTAAAAACATTACATTAACATCTGCTACTATTTTGACACGTGTTTTTTTAACTTTTTGTTCGATTAAAGAAAATTAAAGAAATAATAATTAATTATGATAAAGATTAGAAAAATATTTCTGAAATAACTTTATCCTTCATGAGATACCAGTTTAACTTTATAGCTGAACTCCTTCAATCCACCAACAAATAATGAAAATGCATTTATTGCGTTAAATTTTTTAGACGAGATTGTGAATAAAACCAAAGCTAGCAAACGTTGGTAGACAAATGGTTAATTATATTTATATTGGGCGATATATGCATTCATAAAAACCTCCAAGCTTGATTTGAATTGTTGCAACACATATAAAAATGAAAATTTCAAAAACAAATTGATTTTTTAGAAAATAAACCAAAACTTTGGTCTTTTATTGAAAAATAATGAGATAATAGCATGATGTCTTAATCCATGGAAGGAAAGATATTTGTTGGGAAATGTTAACTTCTTAAATCAATTAAATAAATCTCAATGCTTTTAAGGATTTGTCTATGACTTTCAATTGGAGGTATATCGTGAATTTATCGAGAGAACAAAATTATACGGTGAAAGTTTTTAGTCTCAAATATTCTTATAGAAAAACATATATTTATTGTGTTAAATGTACATCCTTTAAAAAGCAGTGACATACTAGTGCATTATGAATTTTTGTACATTAAATTATATTTTTAATATGTGGGAGGGATTAAGATTTAAAAAATAGAATAAAAAAGATAAATAATATTGGTTGAGAAACTTAAAGTAAAAATATTTTTTATCATGAGACGAAAAGTTATATTATTTATAATTTTTAATATAATATGTATTTTTTTTAGTTTGTTAACCAATAATATTTTAAGAATACTGGATTATCCAATAAGAAATTATGAATTCCTCCTTCTTTCACAACTCATTGTGACTCCTTATTTGATTGTACATAATAATTAAGTCTGAGACAAAAACGTAAACAACTGAAAAGTCAAAACAAACAACCTAGATCCTCTTTAGCTATATTTTTCTATATCGATTGTGTTGCAAAATCCTAACCATCGAATGATTACTTTTTTTAGGGATAAAATGTGATTGAGGGTTGATATTTTGTAAATAATATTGTTGGAGATCCAAAAGAGGATTTGGGGTTAGTAGAACAACAAAGGAAAAGACAAGAATTAAAAGAGTTTTGTGGACAACTTTTTATTTTCTTTAGTTAGAATATTGGTGCAACTAATGTCAATAGATTTTATCTCTCCGAGATTTTCACGCACACACAAACTTACAATTACACTTAAAAAGACATAAAATACATTAGTTTTCACACACACACAAACTTACAATTACACTTAAAAAGACATAAAATACATTAGTTTTCACACACACACACACAACTCTTCACTAAACAAAACATGTCCTTCACTACTTAGCCGATTTGCATATGCATGACCACCTTGTGATTATGATATCCTATGTACAAAAAGTCTTTATATGACATTTTTCACAAGTCTCCCTTTAAGTATAAAGGGACACATTGCTTTAGTTTTTTTAGTTCCAATAGTTTTGTGAGTCAACAACTCCTTATGTTGTTTATGTTTTCCATCCTTTCTGGAAGCTAATTTCACAAATGTCTTTCTTTGGGTCTTGCATTTGATTTGTCCATGAACGCAATTGCTAAATGCACCTCCCTTTTGTAATTTAATTTATTCTCAAAATTACCCCTTTTTAAAAACTAAATTTGCAAAGTACTTTTTCAAAAGTGTTATAACTCTTTCCAAAATTTACTTTGAAGCAAAAATGGAATTATATGAATTTGTCAAGAAAGACACGAAGCGGGATTCCTTAAACTTTGTTGTCTTGGAGTCTTCCCTCAACACTTCCATAAAAGCGTGTACCCCAATCCCACTACAACGTAGTAAAAAAAGATTTATGGGGTGAAATTAAGAAAAATAGGAGTGACAATAACAAGCCCCCTTGATGGGCCATTATAAAGCCTTCTATTTTGCACTTTGCCTCTCTCTTCCTTTCCCTTGATGTAATAATGGCTTTATACCGATTCGCTTACTTTTCTTCTCCTCCTTCCTCCATTTTTCGTTTCCCGAAATACCCTTCGAAACACGTTAAATTCTCTTTGCTGCCACTCTCATTCGCAACGATGGAAGCTCCTCCAGAAGGTTATCGCAGGAACGTTGGTATCTGTCTCATGAGCAATCACAAAAAGGTTCCTTCGTTTGTTCTTAATCCTTATGATTTTGGTTTCCGCTTTTTATTCATCGAAGTTTACCAATCTCTGCTGTGCAGATTTTCGCGGCTTCGAGGCTCGACATTCCCAATTCTTGGCAAATGCCTCAGGTCAGTGATTCTTCTTTGTTGCAATCTATCTCTATAAATTCAAATAAATAAAAATCCAATTGAAAGTAAAAATAAATTCAAGGTTAATTTCCAGTTGGTTCTTGAACTATTTGAGAAATTTTAAATAGTCCCCTAAACTATTTTTTTAGTCGAGTCTCTAATTTTTAAAACTGTCATAAATGATATATATATATATATATATATATATATATATATATATATATATATATATATATATATATTTTTTTTTTTTTTTTTTGCGGTTTCAGCGACAAAAAGCTAATGGTAGGACTTTTTTTTTTTTTTTTTTTTATTTTTTTTTTTTTAAGTTTAGGGACTCAATGTTTTTTTTAGTTGAGATACCTATTTGAAAATTCTCAAATAGTTCGGGGACCAATTGGTTAATTTAACCTGAACTCAACTTTCAAAAATTATCATAATCTTTCTGTGAGAACACGAAAGAAAGAAAGAAAAATCCCCCAAAAGTGTGAAACAATAGCATAGTGTTGCACAAGCGTGGGAATTGTGAAAAAGTTATTGATGGTAACTAAATAAACAAACAAAAAAGAAAATCTGATGAGTTTGTGCTTTTACTTATCTTTCAGTTTTTTGTTTGTTGAAAGAGATGATGTACTGTATGTTTGTAATAATCATGTTAATGACATCTTTTAGGGTGGTATTGATGAAGGTGAGGATCCAAGAAATGCAGCCATCAGGGAATTAAGAGAAGAGACAGGAGTTAATTCTGCAGAAGTGATTGCTGAGGTGCAAATTATACATTTCTTTACTTGCTAACACCCTACAAATTACATGCTTGGTTGTGGTTAATTCGTAAGTGCCAAATCAATTTTCACCATTTTAATAACTGGTTCATGTGATTCTAATTGTTAAATTGTTGCATCTCACTTTCCTTTTAGGATACCCGTATCTGCTTATAGCCTTATACAAGGATTTGAGCACTTTGTATGATAGTTGCATCCTTTGTTATTTATTGTTGATTAGTTTTAGAGGTTTTAGAATGAGTGAAGCGGGCAACGTCTTCTGAAGGTGTGGTATTGTATGTGTTAAACTTTGTTTGATTTGATTGGATGCGATGCTTGAATCTTTGAAAAGAAGTATTTTGGTTTATATTGTCTAATTTCTAATGGCCAAACAAAGACTAGGGTTTAGATTGTTATAAGTTATAACTTAGAAGTTGGTTTCTTATGGAAGGGAAGGAAAGGAATTTTGATAGGTTGGTAGCTTTCCAATTTGGTATAAGGACAGGTCTATTCTGGAGGTCGCGAGTTGAGAGAAATCTGAAACTCACAAGCATGAACAGTGGTACAAGAAAGAACATAAAGATATGGTAGAGAAAACATCAGCTTGCCTGCTTCGATCTATCCTAATAATCACAACTTAAAACTCGTTACCTTAGAATTTTCTTGAATCTTGAGTTCTTAGACATCTAGATATCTAAGGGCCACTTGGTTTGAGAAAAATGTTTTTTTGGTTTCACTTTGTTTCCCATTTTCTAAAGTTATGAGGAAATAATGAAAATAGAAAACAAGAAAAGTTGTTTTCCTATCTTGTATAAACTTTTGAAAATAGGAAAAGTAGAAACAAAAAAAGAAAATAGGAAACGTTTCCTCAAACTGAACAGTCCCTAAGTTTTCCTTGTAATATCATGTGCAGATGGGCCTTTATAGTTTTATTACTTTTTCCTACCTAGATTTAGTCTTTCAATATGAAACCTACCAAAATCATTTTCACAGAACACAGACCAACTCAATGTTACAGCTTAAATTAGTCCTATGAATGGTTTATATCTCTAACATGCCTCTCCACATAAAAACCCACTTAGTTCTACTGCTGAAATAAAGTTAAGCGAGAAGCATGAAAACAGCAAAGATCATACGCCGGCTAAGAAGATTCCATGTCAAGGATGATATTGATCCTCTGTTTATGAGCAACATCAAATTGGTCCTTGGGTGATAATTAATACCATCAATTATGTTCTTCAGTGACCAATTTAATGGCAAAAAATTGATGCCTTGTGTATCTTTGGAGAACTGATTTGATGTATTTGTAAATGGAGGACCAATGTGATGTTTCACACATCTTTGGAGGACCAAAATGGATAACATTCCAAAAACATTATTGTTGGTGGTGGCCTATGAGTGATTTATAACTCCAATTACAATCACAGATGCTTCCGAAGAAAAGAAGTCTGCAGCTAGTAAAAATGCTTTAATAAAATTATAAAATCTCTGTGCATGGTCTTTTTTTTTTTTAAAAAAATTATTACTATCCTCCCTCACTAGGCCTTTGAGGTGTGTTGAAGAAAATAATCAGCCCCCTTTCAATGCTGCTAATTATGTTAAGAGTTACAATGTTACATCTAATTATTGTAATCTGATCTATGAACTATGAATGTCAATTAATCCACTCAATAATACTACCTCTGTTCTTATTTGTAAGAAACAAGTTATAATAATACACTAAAACTTGTTTCTTATAAATAGGAACGGAGGTAGTATTAGTTTTCATCTAGCACAAAATCCTGATAAAGCAACTTTTCTTTTTCCTTGCTATAATGATAAATGTTCATCTTGGTGGCTTTCTGTTGTAGGTACCATATTGGTTAACTTATGACTTCCCACCAAAAGTAAGGGAGAAATTAAATATTCAGTGGGGATCTGATTGGAAGGGTCAGGCACAGAAATGGTAAACTCTTGAATATGCTTTGTCTGGATAGAATAAAACTCATAAGAACAGTACACAACCAAATTATATAATGTTTAACAACCTAGAACCAATTATCTAACAATTTGTGGGGCAATAAATATTTTTAACATTTTTTTTACCCTCCTATTCAATGATGAGGCTATAGAGTTATGCCTATATGCATACTTGTATAGTTGTGTTTGTAACAATGGATGAGTGCAGGGGGCAAGGCATCAGAATTGGAAGGCATGGAAGAAGGGATCTTTCGTTTTTGCTTTGCTAAATAGTGTTTTTGACACTTTTGATACGCACAGGTTTCTTTTTAAGTTCACTGGACAAGATCAAGAAATTAATCTTTTGGGTGATGGTACTGAGAAAGCTGAGTTTGGGGAATGGTCATGGATATCACCTGAACAAGTAATTGAGCTTGTAAGTATTAAGTATACGTGATAATGACAACTTTTTTTCATACTTGTCCAAAGCCAAGTAGACAATATATGAACTTTGTTTATCTTTTCTGTGCAGGCAGTGGATTTCAAGAAACCTGTCTACAAGGAAGTCTTAGCAGTGTTTGCTCCATATTTCCAATAATCTTATCTTTGGCTGAAATTGTTATGGCTTCCCAATGACTGGTACCTTGGGTGATTCTTAGGGCTGCTTTAAAAAAGAATATATTCCAAATAACTACCGAGACAATTATTTTCTTTTTCTCCTCTGGGCAATAACCATAGGGCAGGCGAAGAGGGCTATTTATTGTATGTCTGAATGAAATATGTATTGTCATGAACTCCATAACACCTGTATTGCATCTGTCCACTTTTTTTTTTTTTTTGTCATGATGAAATATGGCAGGCACGTATTGTTACATACCAAATGGTGTATGAGAATGAATTTTGTGATTACTAACCTACAAATTGTATGTCTTTTGGGGAACACAGTATCAGGATTTGAGTTAAAAAATCAAGTTAAGAAAGAGTAAAAACTCTGTCACACAATACACACTAATGTAAGATTGAACTTTAAATGTAAACTATAAGAAAGAGTATTTTCTTTTTTTTGACAGAATTGAACGCTTTGGTTGAAAATATGTAATTTGTTGTTTTAAGTGTGTGTCTTTCTTTGACATAAACAAACACATTTTTGTGTGTGTGTTTTAAGTGGGGTGGTGAGTTAGCTGATTTTGACAACTCTAAGGCTGCTATAGACACGTGCCGGTGCAGAAGTAAACAGCCAGCATTCAGATCAGTGCATAGCAGGTCGAAGCAGCTTTCAGACCTGGAAACGAAGCTGGTTCGGAGGAGCGGTCTGTTGTGGCTAGGGAGCTCATAAAGAACGGTTTGTGCAAGGCGAGGTGTCAATGGAAGACCTACATTAGAATGAGGATATGCAAATACATGCCCTTATTATGAGAAAATTACATATAAATATCTTACATTTTTATACTTAGCCTCCTTTATTTTATATATTTGAATTCATTGTCCTTATTTTCTCACTCATCTTATTATTTTTTATTCAAGTATTTGATTTGAAATTTTAATATTTTTTTAATAGATTATCTCCATAGACTTAGCGCCCTAGTTCTATCATTGGCTAGTGCTGATCAGAAGCGTGTTTGCTGTTGGTGGTGCGTCGAGCCGCAATGTTGGCAAAGGTGGCTTCAATGATGAAAGATTTGGCATCACAAAAAGTAAGGTTCTTTGTTTGGATGATTCATTGCAGCTAGTGGCATCTCCATGGTGGTGGAGTGGAAGAAGATGAAAGTCTAACAATAAAAGGGAATTGCATGAAATTGATTGTTTTTTTATTGTATTTCATATTGTTGATGCAAAAATTTAAATAATCATCGAGCCGATCAAGACAATGTTTCTTGGGAACAATTACAATTTCATGTAAATTTTTTTACCGACTTTTTAGTATAATTTAGCCTAAAAGATTGTTGTAATTTATAGAAACCTTGAAATTCTACATTACACTCATCATCGTGTATTAGGAAATTTAATGACAAAGAGGAGAATGATAATTACCGAGAAAAAGAATAAATAATTCCATTGTTTTCAATGGCTTAAATTTCAGTTACTGTAATATTTTTTGTTGTATAATTATAGCGATAATAAGATTAAAATTTAGATCTTTGTGTATATTACTCAAAATCCTAATAATTGGGCCGATCCTAGCGAATTCAATTCCAATTAATATGTAGGTAGCTAGAAGTCTATTTGAAGATGGTGGAAACTCTTAATTAGGAATAATTTGAGTTGTTGCCAATGAACATAAGTAAAAACTTGAACATTGATTCCATCTTGTCATGATGGCAATGCCACTACAGATTGATTTTGAATTTTGTTTCTGGTGTAATACTTTCGCAAAACAATTCATTAAAAATATCAAGAGGAGGTAGCAAAAAATTCATATTTCTTTTAGAGACCATAGATATTTATTAGAGTTATAGGTGACAAAGTTTTCTCTCTTAATATTTTTAATAAATTGTTGTGACAAAAACATTACACCAAAAATCAAAACAATCTACTAGTGATAATGTCATCAATGGTAGGCAGAGTCACTATTCAAGCTATTAGTTTTGATCATCAGCAATCAACTCAAGTCATTCCTAATTATGAGTTTCTAGTCCTTTGATGGTAGGAATCATAAATATTATTTATAGAAGATAATTTTGTTCAAACCAACTAATGGTGGAACAACTCCACACTTAATTCACACAATAATAGTTTCCACATGTTTTATCATGGTAAAGAAAATAATATATGAAAGTTAGAGTGATATTACTCTAACTTTAATATATTATTTTCTGTCATACTATGAGTGACTTTCCTATTAAACCAATTAAAAAAAGTTTGAGTTATTCTAGTATATTAAAAAAACCACGCGAGTTGAATGGAATGAACTCAATATATAAAAAAGTTTAATTTCTCTCTCATGACTTCTTTTCAAAATTTCTTTTTAATTTTGAAACTGAATTCATTCAATTCACGCAAGCCCATAATAAGAATGCATTGAAATTCTTGGGAAAACATATTTAATTTTGTAATTGAATTCTTTTAATGTGTGCAAGTGGACTATGAGAATGTGTTTCAAAACAATTCTTGGGACAAGTCGTTAAAGACTGGTCATTTCCATCACAAGACATAGACAAAGTTAGAAACCTTGAAGGCTTGAAGTGACATATATAGTGATCCTCTCTTAAAAGTTAAAACCTACTCCCTCTTGAGAAAAAAAAAATCACACCTATTAACAAATTAATTAATTTCATTAAATTATGTTAATCCCCAAACAAAAATAAATATTTTCCTAAATTATCCTATTGAATAATGGATATTTTAAAAATAATTTTATTAAATTATACAATTCTTATATCAGCGTAGACTTAAATGAACACTCAAATCGAGTATATTTATCCCTAATGTTTAAACTCCGAAGAATTTGTTAGTCATCACTTTCCTACAATTTAATACCTTAGGTTCTTAACTTGGAATCCTATATTTTCCTTTTAACACCTCACGCATTGCGCTACAATTTAACACCTCGGATTTCTAACTTAGAGCCCTACACTTTCCTGCTAACACATCGCGCATTACGCTAAAATTTAACACCTCATGTTCTTAACTTGAAACACTCCACTTTCCTTTAACACCTCGCGCATAAAACACTTTTCTCAAGATAAACATAAGTCGAATTATTGTATAATTCACATTTTAAGACACAAGTAGTATTACATCAAGTATTAACCACACACTTATTTACAACCATATCTCATGTTCACAATTTAACACCTTCCAACGTCACAATGCACTATCACATGTTCACGTATATCTTACAAATTAGCACATGCTCAACTTGCCACTTTTATTCAATCTCAATCACAATTCATAATATGCAAATGGTATTATTTTGCAAATCCCAACTATAAGAATTTGAAAAAATAAGTTTCGAAGTGGTTTTCAAATTTCAGGACGATCCAACGGTTAATGAGTCCAGGATTATAGTTTTACTGGTACAAATTTGGATGTATGCGAAAAAAAAGAGAATTTTGGGAGAGGAAGAAGAGAAAACAAATTTGGGAGAAAGAAAGAGCCTAGAAACATATCGTAAAAACTAACCTAATATATATTTATTTATAGCTAGGGTACTCTGAGCATATTATTTACTCTATTTTTCTTTACTAACCTAATATATCTTTATTTATAGCTAGGGTACTCTGAGCATATTATTTACTCTATTTTTCTTTATTTTATTATTTAAAAAAAAACTCTATTTTACTCTTTCGTTAAATAAATAACCAATTAAACCATCTCTTTATTTTCTAAAACATCATTTTACTCTTTATTTTCTAATACAATGAAACACTTATTTTAATTAACAAAAATTTTTTTCTCTCATTTATTTAATTTCTAAATTTTTTATTAATTTTTAAATAAAACACTTTTTATTTATTTTACGAAAAAGAGTGTTACAAGTACTATATTTAATTTTAAAATGGTAAATTCTAGCCTACACACTTCAGCTTTGGCTTGTGGCAGAATTTGATGATAGGGTTTAAAGAGGTGTAAATGACCCTTTCATATTTTCAATCTAATGCATATGGACCAGAGTTAAAAGGTAAACTGTACTAGCTTTTCATAGAGGATTACCAAGTAAGCAAAAGGAGCAAAATCACATTACATAAAAGAACAATTTCTCACATTAATTTCTTGTACATTTACGAAATTCATTTATCCAGAGACAATATCCTTTCACAAATTTGAAACTTTCATTTATTCAACAAATCAGATATCACTTCTAAGTGGAAGCTCCGTCTTACAACTGAAGTCAAGTACTCATATTGAAAGGTGTTACATAGGTCTCAAGTTCATAATTTTCTGCATGCTGCCATGCTCAAACTGTTAAAGTAACAACCCAATATGAATTTCAAAAATAAACTTATTTATGAAGAAATCATAGTTGCAACAGATGAATTTTCAATTAAGAACTCTCTATTTGAAGGCAAAGATGGAACAGTTTTCAGAAGCCAGCTAGACTGTAAGATAAATATTAAATAGCAAATCAAAAGCTCCCAGGAAGAGAACACATTTAAGTCTGAAGTCCAGTTTCTCACAAATGCTAGACATGAAAATGAGGTCATGCTTTATATAAGCATGCATGCATCTCTGACCTGTCCAGTATTTTCCAAGGTAATCTATGAATATAACATGAAGAGCTTATCAGTAGATAAGGTTAGAGAACTTACTATGGACTTTCAGTTAAAAAATGAAGTTAATACAAAGGAAATAATTTCTACAACTGTGCATTAAGAAAGAGTAAGATCTGTCACATGAATCCTTGGTAATGCTTTACAGCATACAGAGTATTAACTAAGTTAACAATAAGCAGTTGAAATGCCCTTGCAATCAGGTAAATGAATAACAAATTAACTTTTAAGAGCCATTAACAGCAGTCTAGCAGCATAAATACAAATCATTAAAGCAGATCCATTCAGGGCAATTAATTTTCACTTAATGCACTTGATAAGATTGAATGTATGTAATCAATGACTTATGGAAATTAGTTAATTAGTTATGATTTATGAGTATGGAAATAATTGTTAATTTAGTCCTTGATTAGTTCCTGTACTTAATACACTCATGGTATAGATAGTATTGAATGTATGTAACTATTCCTGGGTGATAAACTTCGTAAGATAAATTAATTCTTCCAGGTTAAAGATATTTCAAACTTTTATAAATATATTGTGAGTTATGATGTTGCAGGTACACTGAGAGTGCATGGAAGTCTGTGGAATTTATCTGACAAAATAAAAAAAAACTTTGAACATAACTGTTTGGGATAAGTGAAGATTCTAGGTACTTTGTAACAACATTGAATATCTATGGGCACCAAACATATAATTATGGCTCAATCAGAATTTTGCAAGTTCAAAACAAGCACAATAAGAGCATACAAGATCCTCAGAGCAGCAATCTTTTTATTGACTTAGAAACCACGGCTCTATAATGCAACTTAATGTCCTTTACCAGAACAACCAGATGGTTGGCTACAACATGATCAGTCATTATTCAACAACGGCAACATGGAACAACCACAATAAAAAAACTAAGGTCCCAATAACATCTATGAGACTACTGTTTGAAATTTGCAATTTAATCTATATCAACTGAGATACTTCACAATTGCTTGATTCAAATCAAATTATTACTGACTCAAATCACAAAAACTGCAAAATCAGATCAAATGTCAGCATTTGTAATCCCAAAGAAAGGTTCCTATGCCTAAACTAACAAGAGGAATTAGGTGCAATACTTGAGAGATTTTAGAGAAGCAGATATAATAGATTGGTCTTCTGATCAATTTCAACCCTTGAGACCAACGACTACTGGTAACAATCTGAGTGGATGGCAGGTTGCTGGATAATTGTGTCACCTTTAGGCAAAACTGTCCACAGAATCATTGATTAGGAAGGCTGTATCATAGATCAGTGAATGTGAGACAGTTTGAGTTCTATTCATTTTTTTGGGGTTGTCTATTTTGTGGGTACATAGCATGAAAACATTAAATATAATTTATTAAATGATTTAAATTACTTAAAAAAGAAAGGAGTGGATGAATTTTGTGTCCCCAATAAACTAAAATAAATACTTTATTCTTCAATTCAAATTTTCTATTTGACTTCTTATCTTGTGCCATGGGCACACAATAGAACATATTTTTTACATAATTATAAAATCATTTTATATAATTGTTGTGTTTCACTAGCATTACTCTTCAGTAAATCAGATTATTTGCAAAAGGATGAAGTTATATTTTTCTTTCAAGTAGATCAAAAGAGGAGGCATAAATGTTGTTTATCTTATCAAATCAAAATCCCTTCCAAAATGATCAAGATTTTCCATGACAAACAGTATTGTGTTCCTCCACAAATGCATATCTCTTAAGTGAAAATTCCCAGAAAGAAAAAGAATTAATTATCGAAGACATTACCTTCCGGAGGTTAAGTTACTGTGCCTCAATCATTCCCTGAAGAAATAACAATACTTCTACATACAATCTCAATCTCCTTGTGAGTGAATCACAAGAAAAGTTTGGAGCACAACAGCAGTGGAGAAACAGAACCAGAAACTTCATAGTCTTCACTGTCCTAGTATGTTCTGTATGTGGTCTGCAACAATGTCGGCCACAATCTCAGGCGAGAACTGTCATATCATGTCCTCCCTTGCCTTTCTGCCTTTAGCTGTAGCTTCAGTGAGATTATCCATCACATGTCTCATAAGAACCTGAAGTTTATCCTCGGAAGGTTCAGCCCAAAGATGTCCCTTGAATGGACCTTCTGTTACTTCACTCATTCTATCCACAGGCAGTGGATAGCTATTTGTCAAAAATTCAGTTGGTCCTGACCAATTTGTCGCAATAACCTGCAATGCCATTGACATGGCCTCCACCAGTGGTCTCCCCCATCCTCCCCTCTGGAAGGAAGAACCTCGGAAACTTCCTCAATGCTATGTGAGTATCAATCACATGCTCTGGAGCCCAACCACTAACTGGTTCTACCATATCAGAACTCTCCATAAAATCCAATATCTTGTTCCCGAAATCCATGTCAGTATGATAAGGATTTGTTAACAAGTACAAAGCAACCCAATCATCCTTTGAGAATTCCTTCAAGTATGATTTTAACAACACATCCCACCCTTTCCTATACTCCCACTTGAAGACACTTAAAAACACAACTCTTCCTCACACCAGAACCTAAGACAAGTTTAGCTCTCGAAGCAAGATCCAATGGCTTGTACCTCACAGGATCAAAGAACTTCACATCAACAGGTTGAACAATCTTCACCACCTTGGAAGGATCAATTCCACTTTGCACAAATGTAGACTCGTGAAACTCTGTAGTAACCCAAACATAGTCCATTATATTACAGCGTTCCATGTGTTCATCATTCACTCTATTAGTCTCAAACATAGTCCTGCCAATCAGAGACTTGAAATCATGGTAAGAAGATGGAGGGCATGGAAAGGTTTCAGACAGTAGAGGGTACCAAGCACCAGGTTCACTGTGGCAAATCACAATTGTCTCATTCATTCTACATTGATTTTGGTACAACTCAAGTGCCAAGTTCTTCATATCATGTGGCTAACCCTCCCAAAACTCAAGAGATTTTATAGATCACCACGGTGCTCAATTGCCAACCTAAAAGATTGCATTTTTCTGTGGCCATGAAGGGCCAAAACATAGGACCAACCTTCTGAGCTATACCCACCACCTGAAAGAAAGGGGGCCATCCATAGCACACAATGGGAGTGCAAAGAAACTGGTTTTGGGGGGTGAAAAGAGAGACCCAATTGCATGAAAAAGGGGTGGTGGTGATGTGAGGGAGTATTTCAAGTAGTGAACTTTGAAGTAGTTTGTTCTTGTGAATCCCAAATAGATTGCTGCAAAGAGAACCAATAAGGAAAATGTGTGAATTGTAAATTTTCTGAATTTTGATATGAAGGGGTGGGTTGTTGGATTTGGAATAAGATGTTGGTGGTTTGATTCAGATGTATTCATGACAACATATATGGCTGTAGGAATCACATTATGATTATAGAAGGCAGAAAATGAGAGAAATCAAATGATCCCATTTCTAGAGAGAGAAGGAGAATGAAATCTCCTCCCTCCTGGATATTTAGAAATGCTACTTTTGGTGATGATTCACTGCATATTTACTTTTGGTGATGACTCACTGCATATTTAGAAATGCTACGACATGCTTTCAATGCACTCAGATAATGGCAAACACTCCTAGCATTCCATCACACATAAAAGCTTTGGTTTATTTTGAAAATGGGAACACATAAGAGATTCTCATTTTCTCCACCCTCGTGGACCACTGCCTCTTCTCCAACATCCTCGCCGCCCATCACCTAACTCTGATCGGAAATTCTCGACGAAGGTGATGCAGTCGTCGACGACGGGGTTGATGTCGGGGATGTGAGCGACGAGGCCGTCGGAGAAGCTGTGGCCCTGGTGCTGGAGGGCGCAGGTGGCGAAGTGGACGGCAATAAGCTGGAGGAGTCAACTTGACTCGCCAGTGTAACCGTGCACGACGGCGAGGGTTAATAATAATTTTAAGATATTGGAAGCCGCCATAAAACGCAAATCGCAGAACAAAAGAAAAAGGGCAACTGACACCCCACTTCCGGTTATGAACCCCGCAACCGCCGCAGCCCCCACCGTCCCTCCACCTCCTGCCGCCGCTACTCCGACGAAACCTTCTCCGGCTTCATGGCCTGGCTTCATCAGAACAGCGACGCACACACAAAGAAAAGCCTTTAACCTCTTTACTTTAAACTTAGCCTCCAAAAGTATGCAAAGTATCACCTTTAACCTCTTTACTTTAACTCATACTGACTTCATACATACATTCCCTCCAATGCAGAGAACACAAAAGACCACCATTGAAGATTCAACTCATTCCCATTGAACACAGAGGTATGTTTCCCCCATCCTTGAGGCTCAACAAAACCTTCATTTAAAATTTCTATTGCAGTAAATCTCCCAAAACTATAACTCCAAGTTTAGAGCAAAATTAATTACCCAAAGTCATCGTTATAGGCTTATAGCAAAACTAAATAATACGTTTAAAATGTTCTAACTTTTGCATGCATCGCCAGCTGTGAAATATATATATATATATATATATATATATATATATATATATATATATATATATATATATATATTCCGTTTTTTTCTTTGGTAGAACCAGCTGTGAACTATATTTACTGTGTGATTGAATTTCTGTTTCATTCAACTTGAGGGACTTTCGACTCAATCCAATACTCACATTATTTTTCCATTTGTGCATTGGAAAGTGTAATTCTTCCGTTCAACGCCATTTCAACCGATATCCAAACACACCCTTAATATTGAACTCCACCTAATCTCAACATATGTTTTTTTTTTTCCTTTCTATACACAAATAAATGCATGATTGAATAGAACATACACTTTGTGCACTAGAACCAAAACCAGAAGAGGCAAAACATAAATCTTTTCCATGATTATATAAGTTATAAATAAGCCTTAAGCAAACTAGAACATCTTTCTTATGTGGGTTTTTTAGCATCTCTACAAATGCCTGATAACATCCCTCATCGTAGGTCTCTTACGTGGATCCTTTTCAGTGCATCTCAAAGCCACCAAAAGCACCTTGGTAACTTGTTTCATCACTTCAGAATTTGAAATTTCATCAGCCAGCTCTGGATCAACAATTTCATCAACAACTCCCGTTTCCTCCCAGACAGATCTTGCCCAATTAACTATATCCGTTCCTTCCATAAATGATGCATCCAATGGCTTCTTTCTGGATATCAGCTCCAGCAAAACTACCCCATAACTGTATACATCAGATTCCTTACCCTTTGTTGTTGTATAAGCATTCTCTGTAGCATACCAACATTTAAACATGTTATTAGGATAAGAGAATTTGCAAATAAAAGATGCTGTTATGTAACAACAACAAAAACAAAAAGGTGCTGTTATCATATCCAGTGTAGAAGAATTACCTGGTGCTATATAACCAAGTGTACCAGCAACAGATGATAACTGTGTTGAGGTAGAAGGCTGATCTATAAGTTTAGCAATACCAAAATCTGCAATATGAGGCTCCATTTCTGAATCTAGAAGTATGTTGCTTGTTTTGATATCTCTGTGCACTATGACAGGATCACAGTCATAATGGAGATAAGTCAATCCGTGAGCAATTCCAAGTGCTATGTTATTCCGAACAATCCATTCTAAGGAGTATGGTGGATTCTTCTCATGCAAAGCATCATGTAGGCTTCCATTTGGCATGTATTTGTATGCAATTAGACCATAGTTTTCTCTCAACCAGCACCCTTCCAATTTGACTAAATTTCGATGCCTAATCTTTCCAAGGGTTTGAATTTCTCTGGTCATGCTTGAGCTTTTCCCTTCATGAGAAAATACAAACTTCTTTATAGCCAATGTTTTGTCTGGACCTATTGCTGCTTTATAAACAACTCCTTGAGCTCCTCTGCCAATAATATACTCATCATTTAGATTTTCTGTAGCTTCCATCACTTCGTTAAGAAGGGTTGGAGAATCATCTTCCTTAATGATTATGGCTTCTTGCTTAATTTTTCTGATAAAGAATATATATACTAACCACAGCAGCAGAACAACAAATATTGCAGATCCAAGTGCTATCATCACAGTTGCAACTTTACTGAGCTTTTTTGACTTTTTTGAATTTGTGTCACAAGGCTTTAAATAGCTGCTCTCAGTGAAATTCGAGCCACACAGGCCAGGATTGCCCAAAAATGATAAAGAAGAGTTTGGTAATGTTGTTAGCTGTTGTGGCACAGGACCTTCAAAAGAATTATATGAGATGTTGAATTCAGATAATGAACTGAGCCCATCAAGAACTTGTATACTTCCTGTCAAATTGTTCCAAGATAGATCCAGGCTTAGCAGACTCTTCAGGTTTCCAATCTCCCTAGGAAGCTCACCTATCAGCCCAGTAGCACTTAGATTTAGTTCATATATCAAATTCACCAGCTCTCCGATTGATCTAGGAATGTTTCCTCCAAACATGTTTCCACCAAGTTGTAACTCGTTGAGCTTTTTAAATTCTGACAAGAAAGCTGGGATACCACCATTAAAATGATTCTCTGAGAGAATTAAAGCTGTTAATGTTGTCCAGCTCCGAAAACTTGATGGAACCGAACCATTCAAGGAATTGAATCTGACATCAAACTTGATCATTTTGGCACAGTTTGACAGCTGATGTGGCAAAGGACCTTCCAAGTTATTGTGAGAAAGATCCAAAGTCTGGAGATTCTCAAGGTTTCCAAGCTCTGAAGGTACAAGACCCGTCAAGCTGTTCATGGACAAATTTAAAAGAGAGAGATTTGTGCATTTTCCCAAACTTGATGGAATTGCTCCACTGATATTGTTGTTGTTGATGCTCATGTAAGAGAGATTTGGATTAATATAAAAATCAGGAAGAGACCCAGTGAAATGATTTTCTTCAAGTCTCACCCTTGTAAGAGTTGTACACCTTCCCACATCTGGAGGTATGTTACCATAAAATTGATTGACACCCATATTCAGCTTCACCAGTTGCTTTCCAAAACAAAGATTTGGTGGAAGGGTACCAGTGAAATTATTATACATGAAGTCTAACACCACCAAACTGCTATTGATTCCTAAACTTTGAGGTATGACTCCGGAGAACTGGTTGTTAAACAAGGAGATATTCTTAAGATGTTTGAGCTCTGTCATCTCAAAAGGTAGCTCCCCCGAAAGGTTATTAATGTACAGATAGATCTGCTCAAGGCTTTGAATTTTCCATATGCCAAGTGGAATTTCTCCTGTCAAAAGGTTTTCATACAATCTAAGGTCGCGTAATTTACTCAAGTTTCCCAATTCACTGGGAATTTCTCCCTCAAGTTCATTGGAATTCAAACGCAACTCTTCCAGTGCTTTGCAATTACCAATCTGTGGAGGTATTTTCCCAGACAATAGGTTCTCTGGAATGATTAGAAGAGAAAGGTTGGGCATGAGGCCCAAGGTTGATGGTATACTGCCAACTAAGTTACTCCGTGCAGCATAAAACTCCATTAGACCGCTACAATTCCCCAAGCTTGATGGTATACCCCCACTGAAGTTATTGTAAGAAAGACTTAAACTAGACAACTTTTTGCAATTTCCAGTTCCCAATTGAACAGTGCCTCCAAGGTTATTATAATTGAGAAATAACTCCTGAAGATTTTTGAGATTATTTAGACTCTCAGGAATAACTCCCTCTAATTGATTCCTTTCCAAATATAGATTCTCTAAGTTACTACAATTTCCAATGGACATGGGAATTGTCCCTGACAGCTGATTATAAGAAAGATCCAGTGTGACAAGCTTAGTGATATTCCCAACACTTGAGGAAATTGAACCAGTCAAACTGTTGTTGCTAAGATACACTTCTTCCAGGTGATAAATGTCAAACAAGGGTTCAGGAATTTCACCATTCAGCGGATTAGATGAAAGGTCTATATGCTTCAAATTTTGCAAGTTTTTGAAGCTCTGAGGTATTCCTCCACTAAAGTTGTTTACAGAAAGGTCCAAGTACTCAAGCATGGTACAGTTGTCTAATTCTGGGGGAATTTTTCCAAATAGATCATTATATGATAAGTCTATGGTTTGCAAGTGAACCATACGTCCAAGATCAGGTCCTAATTGACCAAAAATAGAATAACTAGTGAGGTTTAGAGAAACCACATTATTGGCATTATCACAATGCACTCCTGCCCAAGATGAGCACGGAGTGGAATCAGACAACTTCCATGTGGAGTTTATGTCACTAGGCACAATAGTCCAGTCCCTCAAGAGGGACAACAAAGCCAACCCATCAGAGTTCAATGCAGAAGCAGCATACAACAAGGCAGACAAATATGAAATCAGCAAGAGATACAAATACCCCATAGCAAGAAGGAATGGGCCACAACAAGGAACCACAAAGACAAATATGATGCTAAGGCAGTAAAGCTTTAAGAGGGAATAAGCACTTAACTTCTTGCAGTTTGCCAGAAGACCAAAGGAAGGTGTTGAGTTGTTTTGGGCTTTAGGCTTTGTTATGGAAACACTTCACTGTACATAGAGAGAAGAAAGATGAGATACAACATACAAGAGTGAGTGCACATGAAATAAGAAGAAAAGGAGGTAGAAGCAGAAAATGTGGAATCTATTTTGCTGCTCTTCATATGAATAGTGCCATGGTTGTCCGGTAATTTTTGGTTTAAGGTATAAATACTGTGGGTATTGTTTTTTTGCCCACTTGCACTCTTTGGTAGTATCAGTTTTTGTTTTCCGTTTATGAATGAAAAGGATTAGTTGCTGACGTTGGAAAATACAAATGTTATGGAAATACTAATAATTTAATTAGAATCTACGTACGAAATGGCTGTTTGCGCGCCATCATAAAAATGATATTAAAAATAATTTCTGTTGGACTAATGCTATTTTTTTAACTGATTTTGTTTTTCTCCAATTCTTTAGGTAACAGCAGTGAGTCACACTTGACGGGTAATATACTGATGATGTATGCCAATTAAACTCGAATTGATTCCACTCACTCACTCTATAATGAAATGAGTCATCGCCTCCAACTTCAAGGCATTTTCGTCACCTCCTTTCGCCAACGCCACTTTTCCTTCTTTTCCCCTTACACTTCCACCACCACAAGGTTCATTTTCTTCGTGCCCTATTTTCTTATTAATCATTTTATAATACTTGTATTGCACATCTATATGTTAAAGTTTGTATTTTTATTTTCCTTTTACAAATTTGTTAATTATTCTGACACTTTTTCGTTAAAGGGTATCGTTTTCTAGTTCTAGTTGCGGGAAAAATTTGCAAATGGAAGAAGTGAAGGTTGCTTCAGACTTGTTGGTGGGTGACCCTGCTTCACTGGAGAAGAAAATTGATGCAATTCGTTTGGGTGGTCCCCAGAAGCTTCAGGTTTTTGCATGCATTTGGTTGATAATTAATTTAAGTGTTGCATTGTGTATTCCATAATTATTGTTTTTTGTGTGTGCTTAATGAATTGGCTCAATGTGATGGCTTAAAAAATGGGTTGCCTTCGAAAAATGGTTTTTTTTTTTTGAGATTTTCCACTTTCCAGCACAATATGTTTCCATTTTTATGATTGTATTCACAGATTCCTGCTACCAGGTGATTGCTGATTTTGATGCCACGTTAACAAAGTTTTGGGTTAATGGAACTCGTGGCCAAAGTATGTTGTTCCCTCAACCTTTTATTTCTCCCTTTGAGGTTTTGATGCAAGAAAAACTGTCTAGGAATTGATATGTATCATATCTCATAGATTCATTTGTACTTTTGTAGCCAGTCATGGTCTTTTGCAGCAGGGTAATCCAGAATATGATGCCAAAAGGCAGCAGTTATATGAATATTACCATCCATTAGAGTTTTCGCCGACTATTGGACTTGAAGAGAAAACGAAGCTCATGGAAGAGTGGTGTGTGAATTAATGGTGGATATATAGGCTCTAAGTTGAACAGTGACATTCAGTATTGGCATTAATGCTTTTTGCTGAAACTCTAAATGTGGTGTATCAGGTGGGGAAAAACACACGGTCTTCTTGTTGAGGGAGGACTTACATATGATTCAATAAGACAATCAGTTGCTAATGCCAACATAGCTTTCAGGGAAGGTGTTTCTGAACTTTTTGAGTTTCTGGAGGTATATTTCCCATCCTTCTTTGGCAGATATAAGTTCTTACATGTTGATATGTTCATTGTATATCAGGTGAATATATGAAATGAAATATATATGCATGAAAATTCAAACATTCAATTGCTGACACTGGTTCCTGTATTCTATTTTTAATCTTTAGGAAAGAGATATTCCTGTGTTAATATTCTCAGCCGGGCTTGCTGATATCATTGAAGAGGTCTGAAAAATCAATTTTGTTTTATGATGGCAAAGTTGCTGAACAGTTTCTCTTCACTCTCTTCTCTATTGTTGTTTATGCCTCTCAATTGCAATGTATTATTGCCTTTTCTGATAATAACAGGTCCTAAGGCAGAAACTTCACAGATCCTTCAAGAATGTGAGGATAGTATCCAACAGGATGGTATTTGATGATGATGGCCGCCTTGTATCTTTCAAAGGTGATTCTGTGTTTCCTACATTCATTAGCTACATATTTGTTGGTTTATCATCTAGCTTTTCATATCCAAATACATCTTTTTAAGGCTGAGGCATTAAATAAGTGCCTTTAGGTTTCACTGTCAATAGAGAGAAGCAAATATATTTATTCATTTATTTATTTCTGTTTACTCCTTGGTGAGTGGGTTGGGTAAAATAACATTGCAAGTTCTATTAACAAAAGCTAACAAACTAACAACTAACATTTGCCGATAAAAAAAAACATTGCAAGTTCTACAGTGGCTCTCACCATGACTGCCTAACAAACACGGAGTACAATGGATGATATGTCACATAGTGTTGGGCGGAAAGTGTTTGATACCTGCAACTTTTATTGCATATTTTGATAAATGTTTATTTGCCTGGGAGAACAGATGGCTAATGAATTTTATCTTATCTCAGTAAATGTTGTTGAATGGCGACACCATTGCCGCCATGCGGAATGGCATGGCGGATGTTTTGCCAACCGCCATAGGCAATTTATGAGTGGAGGCCTGCTATGGTGGCACCATAGGTTTCAATGGCATGTTCATATGACAGAATTTTGCCCTTCTGCCATATTCCGCCATTGGTAACACTGCTCAGTACCTTATTATGTGCTCTATTATACAGGGTTTAATATCATGGGCGGGGGGAGAGTAACAAAAAACTTGGGTGAGCTTATGATTGTAATTTGTAGCATGACAGCTTGCTCAACTAATCCAACCACTATTTTGAGTGTGAACTGGATATGAACCCTGCCTAAGGTTTTTAAAACACTCAAACCTAGATGAAATTCCTTGATTTCCAAAATGTAGAAACTTTGGATACGTGTATTACTGTCTCTTGCAGGGTAACAAATAACATTCTAGAATCTCTAACCTTGGATATCTTCATCATAACACCAATGATACCACTTGTTACTAACGGTTCCAAAAATATATGAAAAGTGACTCAAATGTTGGTTGATTTGGCACTTATTATTAGTAAGTTCTATATTAACTTTCTAGAATTGAATAACATATTGCTCATGCAAGTCATGACCAACAGATGAACTTCTTTTTGGTTTTAATGAATCTATCTTATGCAAATCCAAACTTCTCACATAGGTTAACAAGGAATTCAGCAACAGCAAACTAAAAAAAAACTTGCAGAAATATAAATGTTGCCTTTACTCCCAGTCCCGGAGTCTTGTGAAATTCTACTTTTTCCTTAAACTTTTTTCAATGCTTTTTTGTGTGCTGAACATAAAATTTAAAACAAATATTTAACTGTAACTCTGTAAATTGATATTGGCTTTCATGTATAATTGTGTTTTCTTATGTATGAATATTATAAGTTGGAACATTCCAGCTCATGGCTGAGTTCAAATTTTCAAGTGGTCGTTGAATGGTATTAGAGTATATTGGATAAAATACAATTTTGGGGTGCTTTTAAACCAAAAAAGCTAATGTATCCTGAAGCTTGAAGGCTCCTTGTGATGTGAAGGTATGGAAGAGGGTCATTGTATGCAGCAGTCTTACCTTTGTATATGTAAAGAGGTTGTTTTTGGATTCATACCCATGACCAATCGGTCACCAAGGTGCAACTTTACCGCTGCGCCATGACTTGCTTTGGGGGGCTTTTAATCATCTTGATAAAATTAGTTCTTACTTTTTACTTATAAATTTTTATCACAGGAAAATTGATTCATAGCTTAAATAAAAATGAGCATGCTCTTGATATGGCTGCTCCTGTTCATGAGAGATTGGGTGATATGGATGGTCCTACTGACGACAATTCCTCATTGAAGAAGAGAACCAATGTTCTCCTCCTCGGTGATCACACTGGAGACTTGGGAATGTCTGATGGTTTGAATTATGAGACTCGAATATCCATGGGATTCCTGTAAGTTACGAATCTCTTTGCCAAATTTATGTTCTTCTAATTGCTTGGGTAACACGTAATTAATACAGAGGCTCAACTGTATAAAATTATTGTTGCAGGAATCACAACGTTGAGAACTCACTTAGCTGCTATCAAGAAGCTTTTGATGTTGTTTTTGTGGTAAGTGGATTGGATGGATGGTAGAATATGTTTAGATTCTTTGTTCCTTTAGTATGAGAACAGTCCTGTTATTTTTCGCTTCAATAAGTGCCTCTGCAATTGTGAGGAATAACATCATAGTAAACTAAATTAATGTATTGATGCATGTTCATATGTGATTTGACTTTAGGTGACTACTGTTTACTCTTGCGGTGGTATTTGATGTTGTTAACTGATAACATTTAACTGACATTATATTTCTAACGATTTATGTTCAGTTGAAGTGAACATACCTGGAGAAGGAATGACTATGCAGCTAACTGTAACTTGCATTTTATTACCTGCAGAATGATGCACCCATGTGGGGAGTTATCAAACTGGTCTCTCATATGTGTTTAAGTGGGAGGTGATGTTTCCTGCAATGATGTATTCTTAGCAGTCTCATTCTTTTTTGTTATATATCTTAGGATTCCTCGTTATGAAATTTATTTTACCTATAGCTAAGAAAACCGTGCACAAACTCAACCATTAAAATGTTTTGTTTTACCGAACAATATAAATATAAATTATAAAAATTGACAAATGGAAACATTCAGATATGTATCTGCATGAGCTGCGGTTGTTTTTGAACTGCATATGATCCATTTCTTCTCATTATATGTTGTCTATCAGATTGTTCTCTAGCATGGTTTTGCCTGTCAGTTTTCCCTTACTAGACATGGCTGGTGATAAATTATGCTAGCCCATAATTAATTTTCACTTAATATGTTACATTAATGCTGTAATAATTGCAAGGTACTCGGAACTTTATTTTCTGTTGTCAAGGGTCAGTCCGGTCTTTATGTCTTGGCCTTTCTGTGCTTTTGTGTACATAACCGTTCGGCAGGTTTCATAAAAAATTAGCACACCAAAACATTAACTGCGTCAAGTATGAGACCATCTATGAGAATATGAACTCTGATATTGGTGTAAGTGCTTTGTAAATAAGCATAATCAGTAACTCAGTATTTGAAGCTGTAACGTATATTTGAAATAATTAAAGCGTCTACCTAACTAATGTTCTTATGGCATTGGTTAAGGAGATAAAAAGATAAATCTTTTTGTAGAAATTATAGGATAACACAAAAATAACACTATTATGCATTCCAACAAATTTTTTTCTCAAGTGTTGTTGAAAAAGATTTTTGAAATTTAATTCTTAGAATGTAAAATAATAGATTAGTTGTGACATTATCTTCTATCTTATGCCACTGCAAAAAAAAACATGTACACTTACTTAAATTGCTTCAAAGGTGGTTGTAAAGTACAAGACCAAAGTAAAAATGGAAGAAAAAAGACAAGTTGTGCCTATGATATATACCTTTCCACTAGTGTAATCATCAGAAGAGCTCAGCAGCCTACGATCATGATCAATATCATCTCCACCCTCTTCTCCATGTTTTTTCAGAAGTAGCTCCCCTTTCACCTTGGTAAGTTTCAAACCCGAGAAATCAAAAGTAGAAGCGTGCCTAATAAACAAGGATACAAGTGACATGAATCTTATAAATATAGATAAAGATACAGATAAATTGTAGTTTTTATAAATTGTAAGAGATGGCAAGATCATTATACAATATATACAATTACCATAAAAATATGAATCTTTAATTAAAAGAAAAAAATAATATTTTTAAAATTAACATTAATTAGTAAAATACTATCATTTTTAGTTATTGCAATATTTTCATTTGTATTTAATTATTTGTATATTTTTTTATATAAAATATATTGAGAGTTATTTTGAAGTATCGGTAAAATATCTAACATGAATGCTTGTTTCCCAATTTGGTAGGACAAACCCTGTGTTGTGTTAATTTTGGTGTCTTTAAAATTTTTCTTTTCATTTGAATAACCCCTTCTGCAGAAAGGGTGCAAGCAAAAGGAATGTCTAGAGGTGCGTTTCTTGCTTGAAATGCTCCTTTCAATGGGAAAAAGCCTCAAAGCATGTTTGATAAAAGTGCAAGCAAGGAATGTATAAAGGGGAATTTCACCATGGTTCCTTCATGTTCTAATTCTACTAGCTACCAAGCGTATCCGAGTCCCCAACCCAAATAAAGTTCAATTGTACCCAATGACCACCAAAGAACCTTAAGTGCTGAAACACCTCCAGAAATAATAAAGGCACTGTAGTGTTGTTACTGCTTAAAAGACCAATGATGACAGGCCATGATTTAAAAATATATACATATATGATGAAGAAATTCCAATATGCATAATGCATGGCATGTGTAACAACATAAAAAGGAAATGATATTATTATAATTTAAAATTGAAATAAATAGAAGAAAACAAAACAAAGTGGATATTATACATTTAATAAGGAACTTACATTGGAGACTGTGAACATAACTTCCCATGGATAAAACACGTTCTCCTTATACCTAGTAAAGTTGCACGCATTTCTAAATTCCTGATTCCATTCAACTACTCCTGCATCATTAAGACCCTTTTCTCTGGTGAAATTTCTCTTGATGGAGCGCCTCAATGAGCTCAAGGCCACACCTTTCTGACCATGGAGGCCAACTCATCTTTCTCCATACTTGATGACCCCTCAAGCCTGTGCACTATGAAAACTACTTCAAATTTCTTAGATGAGAGAGGTGGCCATGTAGGCCAACTCATCATCTTCACCACCATTATTGGTTCAAAATTGGAAACTTGCAAGTTCAAACCAAGACCAACAGAAGTATAGTACTGTGGAGAGACCAATGGCAAGGAAATTGTTTTGTGGGGTGGAAAAAAGACTGTTTTAAGGGGTCACATGAACCAAAAGTCTGTATCTTTTCCGCAAAGGTGTCAGTGATTGAGTAAAGTTCACACTCACAGGGTTCTCAGACAGGATGAGAGAGAAGGTAACGTAGTTTTGGAAGACAGTTGAAAACTTTGAGGGTGAAAAAATGAAGGTACAAACAATAATGGGTTTTGGAAATTTTAGAATATATATATAAGGTTTTTTGTTTTGTGACACAGTGACAACAAGATTCTGAAAATCCAAGGGTAGACACTAGAGACAGCTTGATCACAACACACAGTTGGAAATTGGAGTGAGTGGGGTGTAAACCTTTTTCCTCAGAATGCCGGCCTGGCTCACAAACTCTTTCCACCTATGTATGCCTTTTCCCAATTTTACAATTCACTCTTGCTGTAAGACCCCAAAAGCAAAATGACACATGTTGCACTAGTGTACTGTTTTTGGCAATATGTATTTCTTTGCTGCAACTCATGTTATTTGTATTCTTTTTAACCTCATTGATTAACATCTTCCAAGTAACTTTTGTGTCCAATTAAGGATAAATGGGTTTGCTCCAATTGATTTACAAGATTACATAAAACCAAGGTTCCAACTCTACCTTGATTGTGGAGTGAAATGACATTAAGAGAAATGCTAGTCACATACTATTTGGTATTCTTTTTTTAATATTTCTAATGAATGATTAAAGTTGATTAAAAATTATTAATTTTGGTAGATCACACTTTTCATTTAATGTCTCTATCTCCTAATTTAGTAGTGAAATTTATTAAAATTGATAATTTTTAATAAATTTTAATTAATCATAAAGAGAATATTTAAAAAAGAATGTCAGAAAAACGTTTTGATAGCTTTGCTCCATCAAATAGGAAATATTTTCAAAAACCCTCTCAATTGTATATTGAACAATTAAGATTTTACTAATACTTGTGTTAAGTTTTTTTTTCCTCTACATTTTTTCAAAAACAAATTTGTTCTAGATATTGTGGGACACCAAAAGTAAATATTTCTCTCAGAACATATCTTAATTCCTCGTGTTATGGAAAATTGATTTCTTTATCCTAGACTCAATTCCTTTGGTAAGTGTAGTTAAGTATAATCTTATTTGTTATTAAAACTCATTATTTTCCCGAGATTTCATGATAACTCCTACAAATGATGTTAGTAATGGAGGTAATTATTTTTTTATTCATAAATAAAAAAAATTTGCTTTACTTTGTGACAATTATTTAATCAATTCATTTGTTGATAATGCAACTACAAGGCCATGTGGGCAGGGACTGGTAAAATTGATCATTCCTTCATATTATTTTTTTTTTCATCTAAAATTCTCATTTTCTATCTAAATAATTTGGAATTAGTGAATTTAAAATATAAAATTATTTTAAAAGTTTAGAAGTGAGAAATTTAATAAAATTTGAAGAATCTTTGTAGGATGTAGTATTAATATTTGAAAAGGGGGAATTTTGATATTTTTTAGGTGAAATTTGATTTTTGATCGGTAAGTATTGAGTAAAATAAGTTCTAAAACAATTTAATCAATTCATTTTCCGAATATTTTGGGTAAAATGAGAATCTGGAAGTTTTAGCTGAGTCGGAAAAAATTCCTTGTGCATGAAGATCAAAGGACATGAACACAAACAAAATACATCACAAAAAGAAATGATGAAATATATGAATTTAACGCAAACACCTTTTACCTACATCCATCCGAACATCTAAACAATGTTGAATATCTCAAATTTTAATTTCAAATATATAATAAATCACATTTATACTCTATTTAATAATGTCAAAATAACAATACACCGCTATCTTGGCAAAACTACATACAATTATAGTAACCTAAGCAAAGGATACATGCACATTGATCCGATGCAAAGTTTATTTGTATTATAATATAGTATGGTCTCATTGTGATGAACGGAAGCATGATGGATGATGCTCAAAGTGAGCTCCAAGGCTGGGAGTTATAGAGGCATTCTCCGAAGGCAAGTAAGAATTCAGCATACTGACAAATTGTAAGGAGACGAGATAATTGATACAAGAATTGCTGGCGAACATGATTGGCCTATTGTAACAAGAAACCGTGTCAGAAACAGTGTTAATAGCAAAATAGAGAACTTATACCAAAAAAACATATTAACATATATAATAGATCGAGAAATTGGATTCTCATGATCATGCATGTGTGTGCATGCATATTACCTGCTTTAAAAATGACATTTGTTGTGAGACACACGTCAGTTTTAATGCTTTGTCACCAGCTGCTGTTGCTTTGTCAAGGTTTTGCTGGAGTTTTTCCATGCCTTGTGCAAGAGCATCTTCTGCTTGTTGACAGGATTGTACAAAACTAAAAATATCAGAAAGTTGTTGCTGGGAGCATGAATGCTGAACTTGAGGCAGAATAGCCTGGACCCAAAGCACACACTTAGGGAACATAATTGTGACAATAATGTTTGTATCCTAAAAAGTAAAGTTAATTAAGGAGTTTAACTAGGAAAAAATTGATGAACGAGTGACAATATAACAGTTAAGAAATAGAGAAAATACTCTATGCATAAATGATGTAAAGAGTTTTTACATTAGCAATGCCCATGACCATAACCATTTTTTATTACAACCTTTATAATAATCATTTTAAAAATTATATCCATCATAATTTTTAATTGATTATTTTTTATTCTAACAATGCATAGAAATTGTTGTATGTATAATACGACCAAAAAATATTGAAAGTAAACAAAAACCATGCACATGTGAAGGTCCAAAATGGAAAAGTGAAAATTAACAAGATGCAAATATGATTAAATTTATATTAACTTCTAAGCTTCAAGCTTATGGGTTAATTTGCTTAATTTTTTTAAAAAATTTTGTTTATATAATTTTTTTAAAAAATTATTGTTTATATAACATTTAAAAAAACAGATAAAAGTTACTTATTAAGAAAAATAAAAAAAATATTTATTTTAAATAAAAACAGTTTAGATATATACATCACGAAATCATAAAACGTTATTATATTTAAAAAAATACTTATTTAAAAAAAACAAGCTTAAACAAACTATGTATTTAATTCATAACTTACATAAAGCTTTTTATAATTATTTTATATAAAAAGTTTAATTTATTTTACATCATTAATTTTCTTTATTTTTCCTTCTACAAATATTTGTTAAGAAGTTTATCTAAACTAATTAACTAGGTCAATATCTTTTTTTCTTTTTATTTCCCCCACCAACCAATTACATTTTATTTTTAAGTATAACAAGCATCACCTGAAGCAATTGAGAAGGGCGAAAGCCTCCAATCCACAACAAATTGCGTTCAGCTGTTGTGCACCAAATAGCAGAAACAACACTGAAGACATCTAAATTTGCAGCACTTGTTTTCATCTCGAAGAGTTCAAAATAGTGCTTCATGACTGTGTCTATGAGAAACAGTAGTTTGTCATCAAGAACTTGATCATTATGAACATTTAAAGCACTCCGTATCTCAGAAATAAGTCTCTTACGCTTTTCTGACCAACGTCCATAGTTCATCACAAATGTTGTGTTTCCTGCGGAATTCTTAACTTCAGTTGGTTTTATATGTTACACAAGAAATAAAGGAAGTAAATAATTGGGAGAAAAATTAATATAAAATTGTCCTTATTTTGAAAAGAAAAAATATCTTGATATATTTGATATAAACATGTCACTTCCCAAGCCATGCCATATTCAACTTTTTTTATTGATAAATATTAATTTATTAATTTTATTAGAAAATGTCAATTAAGGAGATTTGAATCCACCATATCTTTCTCCTTCCTTCTCCCTTCACCTTTTATTAATCATTGGACCAATCTTATATTTCTTATGCCACCATTTTTTAAATAATAATAATAATAATAATAATAATTATCATTATTATAATAAACATCCAAATAATAATTTAACACCATCAATGAGTCATGAACACTTAATATCACATCCAACCTAACGTCTTGGTACATTAAATCTGCATCCATGATATGAAACTATAAGTGAACTATATAAACTATAAGTGAGATTAGTTTTCAATCATTTTCAAGAATATATTTTATAAAAATCGAATTTAAGTTCTCTCCTACAAATTTAATGTGGGTTATCAACTCATTTTCACAACTCATTTTCACTCACTGGATTAAATTGCACAGGATTGTTCTAGTTTAATTATAAAATAGAATCCTTCATATTTTTCTTTTCTTTTCTCTTCTAAATATTTTGATCAAAGAATAGAGTATTCAAGACCCCACAATAAGAATATCAATTCTGAAGATGAATTTTAAATATCTGGCAACAAAAGATATCAATTTATTTTAGGTAATAATTAAGGATACCAATTTAAAAATTGAGTTGGCATGTCTAGTGGAAAAGTCCGACTAAAGTATATGTGGAGTAGCAAATAGAATTGAGGAGTGACAAAAATATCTATTTTGCAATTTCTTCCTAATATTCCTTTTTTTTTACCTCAGAACCAAACATACCTTGATTTTTTTTTTTATGTCAAGGACAAGATTAACTTTATATTTGTTCTTACCATCAATTCTGAAGGTGTATCCCTGCACATTAACCTCATTCCTTGGTTTATTTGCTAGGAACCTGCTGCTCTGGTTTAACTGGTTAGATGAACTCATGTTTTTCTTTGAACTGATAACACTAACAGAATGGCAACTAGTTAGCACTCAATTTCATAATGAGTTAATGAAAATGGTATGAAGAATGAAAGGTGTATATATATATCACCTAAAGGAAAAAAGAGACCACTATTCACCAAGAATGACACCTATGACAGTGCAAGGTTTTTGTCCTTATTTCTACCTAACTCAAATAAAACACCCCATCACCCACTTGTCTATAAAAGGGATACACGACATGTATTATTAACCATTTCATGTCATCATACATTTCTTAGATTTATTGAATATTTAGGAATTTCCAACCTTTAACTACTCATCTTGGTGTACTTTTGGCCTTTCAAAACATCATGGGACAAAAGTACTGATGTGGAAACTATATAGTATGTATCATGATTTTTTATACCAATTCCATTTCAAGGAGGTAGATTCCCATTGAAACTGATGTGGCTCTATGATTCTGTCTCTTTCTCTCCCTTTAATTTTTATATTATGTAGGTATCATCCAACATTGTCTTGATTCTTGAACCATCACTGAATCTCCTTTTTGCCATTAAATAAAACGTCTTTCATCTTATCACACGTGAGAAAACATTGCTTTTCATAGTGCGGCATCCTTCTGGAGTGACCAGAAGAATTTAAATTTTCAATAATATAAAATTAGTGCTTACATGCATGTGATGCCCCTTCTCCATGACAATTCACAAGCAATGAAGCATAATAAATTTCACAGAAAATTAAAAGTTGATTATTGCGGAGGTGAGTGACGGAAAAAATCTTGTAGCCACGCGATATCTTCTACTATAAAAGGTCAAGGAAACTTGATACAGACATTCACCTAAATGGACAAGCCATAACGTTGATGAATAAGGTCATCCCATTTCAGTAACACACTTTTTCACTTTTTTAAATTCTTGTTGAAGATCATTAATCGCCTAGTGATGGTATATATCAGAACTTATTTTAGTTATATTGTACGTCATTAGACATATGTATTATGTGTTATTGGGCCTATCAGGCCACCTGTTAATGTTGAATTATCCTGCAAATCAATTTCATAATATTGAATTATGCACATATACCACATTCTAAAAATTCTTTAATGGATTATATTATTAAGCATCACGCATATCTACTTTTTATAATATAAGCATTTTACCTCTCTAATCCAACAATTCTAAAAATTTAACTAAATAAGTCTCATAAATTACTACACATTCTTATGTTTTATGAACATTAACTACTATACAAAACTTTATATTAAAAATTTTAACATCGGTGCTTATAACTTATAAGCACCTGGTGCATACAGGTCCTAAACAAAGAAACAACTCAATAGAAAAATCTTCATAGACACAGTTCTTAATAAGAAAAATAATATAAGCACCTCGGAATGAGGATGGCTTAACTCTTAAGTATTAAGTAGTGAGACTGGAAAAAAAGTTTTCAAGTTGTTGGGAACATAAGAAAAATATTATCTAAAAAAGTTTTATTTTACAAAAATAAATAAAACCAGGTTCTAGATCATTCATAAAGAATGCTCAGTAATAACTCTTAAGTATTAAGTAGTGAGACTGGAAAAAGAGTTTTCAAGTTGTTGGGAACATAAGAAAAATATTATCTAAAAAAAATTTATTTGACAAAAGTAAATAAAATCAGGTTCTAGATCATTCATAAAGAATACTCTAATAAGTAATAACACGTGTTAATTATTTTATAATTAATATACCAAATAAGGAACATTTTTATTGCCGATCGTGCATATCAGCATATCTCTCAAAGCCTATATAACCTAGTGTGTTGAAAATGCTATTCAGAAAATTGCATGTGACATGAATTATTCAAGTCTTTTTCTACCAAACGTATCCATATATCAATGTAACTACTGGTGGAACACGACTGAAGATTTTCTACCGAAAAGTGGGTGGAATAACTTTTTCAAACCTTTTTTTCATGGTTCCTGACTACTTACATAGTGTTGAAGAGGTAGTGCTATATACTGTGTATTAGTATTTCTAAAAACCAAATCAGTTCAATAATTTAATTATCATTGAATAATAATAATAATAATAATAATAATAATAATAATAATAACTTTTTAAGCATAAAATAAAATTCTTAATATTTTATAACATATATATTATTAGCGTTCAAAGTACACAAATGTTCAAATTAATTATATTGTAATACTTAGATCTTAGTTTCAATAATATAGAATAATATTTATTAATAATAACAAAATTATCTAATAATAAAAAATAAAATAACAAATATTTTAGGTTTATTTTTATTTTTAAAGAAAAAAAATGACAATAACATCGTATCAAACATTTTTTGTTGACTTTCTATAATTTTTTTTTTTGGTTGATTTTGACAACTTTTTATTCCTTGACCATTTTTTCAAGGTGTTTTAGTGGTGGTTTATTTGAACCAGACACTCGATTGTTTTACTAATTTTATGGTTAGAATAGTAAATTTGATCCAATTTTTAGAACACAATTGTGTACATGAGATCAGTCTTTAGTATGTAACAATAAGAGGAATAAATGCTTACTATTAAATTCTATCACGAATGTTCAAAATTAAAATGCATAGGTCATATGAGCTTTTAGTAAAGTCACATTTTAAAATATAGTGAGAGACTTTTTATGTAATATTAAAATGAATAAATAATGATTATTAAATTTTATCATGAATGATTAAAATTAAAATAAATAAGCCACATGAATTGTTTTGAAAAGTCGCAAGACTTTTTAACTGATTACTTAATATTAAATCTAAACCATTTATATATAGTTGCACGACTCTGATTACCTTTGCCTCTTGTATAAAAATGGTTTTTCACTTATCACACACATATTTATAAAAGAAAAAGTACCAATGAGAAAAGTATCTATTTAAAAGACCCAGACGAATTTTCCCCTCTAGTTCATAGAAATGGAAGGGAAGAAATTGCTTTTTTCTAGTTTGTATGAATCTTAAATAACTTTTTATAATATATAAATTTAAAATAAATAATTTCATATTAAGAAAATAATAAAATTATTTTTATTATTACCCTTTTTATATAATTTATTTAATTTCACATTCTCTTTTATTTATTTGAATGAAAAAAATTCTTACGTTTTATTTTTATTCATTCACTCAATATATATTTTTATTTCTGTTTTATCGATTTTTTTTCTGATTTCTTTCCTTTCCATTTTTCAGTTATCATGGTGTATAGGGACTAAGTTGAAAAGGAACTGTTATGTATAGGGACCAAATAACAGATAATGAGGACTGAACTGAAAGCAATTATTAGACTAAATTGAAAACTCTTATTTAGGGATTAAATTGAAAAATAAATAGAGATTAAACATGTATATAAAACATATTTTTGTATAGGTAAACGTCCGCATCACTTCATGATTTAAATATATTCAGAAAAAAAAAGTGTTCCGTCTTTGGCTAAAAATATTACACTCACTGTTTTCTAATTTTATCGACTTCTAAACAAAAATCATTTTAAAGTACAAGGCAAACAAGAAACAGAATGCCTATCCGTAATAATCATTTCACAGAACGCTCACTGGAACTGTATAGTTACAACCATCTAAGCTATAAATTGATTCTAATTCCGGTTATATTACAAGTAACAAGGATACAGCGATCTTTGTGAAATATCATATCATCACAACTGGCCAAATCATGGACTGTGACCTAAAACCATTACTGGTAGTACAGGACGTCATGTTTCATCATATCATACTAATACAAAATTGGTAAAACTTCAGCCTTGTATTCTATTGAATATGGAAGGGAAAAGAAGACTGACAAGTTTGCATATGCTGATTAGCAATAGCACCCCACTTGTCCAGACTGCCATGTGAGCAGTAATATCCTGCAATCACTCTTCAGAGCTTATTTATTTGTTGCACTATAAGATTAGCCTGCAGCATGATACAAGGTAACCATTTTCATAACTTTAGGTCCTACTTCTTGCGTGGTTTATGTTTAACTTTCACAATTCTTCTAGCAGATTTGTCACCTCCACCTGTGCCCAATGAGAAACTCCCTCCTAGACTGCCAGAAGCCTGAAAAGGAGAAGGGTTCTGTGGAGCAATATTCTGTTGACTACCAAACTGGAAAGGACTGCCTCCTGATGGAGTTGATGCTCCAAATACAAAATTTGATTGAACTGGGGCAGGTTGCTGACTATATACAGAAGTCGCAGGTGGAGTTGCTTGACCTGTATCCTCAGCCATACTGTCCTCCATACTCATCTGACCATTATTAACAGTAGCTGAACCGAATGTGAAGGCAGGATTAGGACTTACAAAAGCAGGTTGTGTGGAGGTAGAGGCTGCTGCTGCCGGAGTGAATGAGAATTGAGGAATTGATGCACTGGAGGTTGATAAAAACATTGAGGGTGAACTGGCAGAAGTAACAGAAGCAGTGGATGTTCCGAACAAAAACCCAGATGACAATGATGTACTAAATGTGGAACCAAATGGAGACTTGCTGGGCTGCCAACTAGATCCAAATAAAGTAGAACTTGGACCACTATTGGAGCTAACAGAGTTGACAGCCAAAGAGGAAGCAGAGGTGCCAAGTCCAAAAGATGTGGCAGGACTTGAAGAAGGAAACAACGAATTCCCAGAAAGAAAAGCTGCACTTGCTGCAGGGCTGGACGAAGGAAATGAAGAACTGCTTGAAAAAGGTGTGTTCCCGGACAATCCAAAAGATGAGGAAGATGCAGATGAACCAAATGAAACAGACTGGGTCTGAGTAGAAGTTGCAAACCCACTGGTAAATGAAGCCTGGGCACCAAGCACAGAACCACTGCTAGCACCAACGGCAGAACTCTGAGACTGGCTGCTATTTACAGTTGTCATTGCTGAAGAGCTGAAGCCAAAAATACCACTCCCTGCAGATGAGCTACCAAAGGCAGTGCTGCTAAGACCACCGGTTCCTGCATCCTGCCTGCTTTTAATTTCTGGTGGTTCTGAACCACCAGAAGATGACACAGGTAAACCTACTGATCGGACAGGAGAGGATCCAAATTTGAAAAAGGAAGTTGCTGAAGATGAGGATGCCACCACTGTGGAGGAACTGCTATTACTTGATGCAATTGTGGCAGGTGTGATAGCTCCCATGCTAGTAGAATTTCCAGCGGCACTAACGCCACTGCTTGGGGCAGCAGATGATGAACTACTGAGTATATTTGATACAGGAGGTGGAAAAGAAGAAAATGAAGGGCTTGAAAAAAGAGACCCGTTATTTTGATTTGAATTGTGGCCAAAATTGGATAAACTCTTGGATGATGCCAACAATGTTGATGGAGCAGATGAAATAGCTAGTTCTGATGCCCTAACAGAAGATCCAGTATCTTTATTAGTCTCAGTATTGCCATTATCAGATTCACGAACTTTTGGCATAGAATCAGTCACACCAGTAACAATAGTAGAGCTGCATGTGAAGGGAACACATTTAGCACATGAATCAATGTAACACTTTACTGAACATAAAATATATGATGCTAAATATTTCTATTCAATTTCGATTGTACAATGCACAAAAAGAGAGGAAAAAAAGTAATTATGATACATCACAGAAATCAAACAAGAATATTCTCATTGGTTTAAGGCTGGAAAGGGGAATGAATTGTGTGAGGTGATGCAAGCAAATTAAGGAGAGAATAAGGATCTAATGTAAAGGGCTGTGGTTTACATAAGGGGAACATGGAGGAGTTTTCTATCTTCTAGGTCAGCCTTGGGCCTTGGGAGTTTCCTCCAAGGCTGGGAGCAATAGCTCTTCCTGTATTTCTGTCCCAGTTTTCATCATAATGTCTTGAAAATTGTTATCATATTATCATTCACAGTATATTGGCTAGAATATTATTTCAAGGAAAACCAAAGAAACTCAGTATATTGGCTAGAATATTTACTCATCAAATAGAAAGTCATCCCCACAGTCAAAACAAAAGGTGTTATCATTGATGTGTAAAGAATTGTGTTGAGGTTTATCAAAACTGTGGGGATAACTTTCTAGGGATTGTGTAAAGAAACAAGAATATTTGCTCATCATGTTGGTGAAAAAAAAAGGAATAAAAGTAAAATGCAGAATGGACAAAGACAACCTAGATGTGTAAAGAAATGTGTTGAGATTTTTCAAAACCACAATAAATTATATAGACTAACCCAATTGAACTTCCCAGATTTGAGTCAGAAGAAACACCAAATTTTAGAAAAGGGGATTCACCACCAACTGATGATGCAGCAGTAAATGGCATTGATGGAACCTTGTTAACATTTTTATTGGAGCCAAAGTCAACCAATGGACCATCAGCAACAGGCTCCCTTAATGAAACAACTTTTTCCAATCCAAATATTGGACCAGATTTGGTTATCTCCATTGATGGAGCACCAGGAGCCATAAACTCCGTCGACGAAACCACTTTATTCCCAAAAGTAAAGGAAGGTTTAACAATTGATCCATTTGGTGAAGCAGGCTTGATAAAACCAAAACTTGTTTGTGTAGCTGATGTAAATGGCTTGAAGATTGGATCAAGGATAGATGATGTCGTAGAGATATATGCATCAACTTTCTCACCAACCCTAGACTCATCGGCAGTCCCAACATGAGCCTCACCATCTATTGTAGAACTTTTAGGTGGCATTGTTACAGATAATGCTGATGGATTCTCCTCTGCAATTGCTTCAGTACCAGAAGTAGTTTTCTCCATCACAGCAGTGGAGTTTGTCATTTCTTTCTGAACAGGAGAAAAAGAAGCGACAGCTCCATTTGGATAAGCATCATCATCCAGATCCAGACAATCCTTTTATAAGAGAAGGGGACAAGAAACAAACTAAATACAACTATTTCAATAAGATCTAAGAAACAAAATAGCTGTAAATGGAAGCAACAGATTGATGTAAGCAAGAAGCCTACATGGATAGTAACGTGGTTATTCTTAATTCACTTAGTTCGCTAATGTAAAACATTCTACATACCCAAATATTAAAAATAACATTTTAAATTATGGCAACTACAGAAACCAGTTAAACGGATAACTATAAAAAATCCCATACCTCGTGTGCACTCATATGGAATGCCCTCTTCTTTTGTGGAGGGCCAGAAACAGATTTTATCATAAAAGAATCCCCAGATTTTGCACTAGATAAGACTTGATTCCTTGGCTTTGTAGCATCTGCAGCTGTCACAAGTGGAAGCAATCCAGCAGAAGGAGCAACAAGCTTCAATGGACCATTTTCAATCTTATCTCTCTGAGAATTTGACTTCTGATTCTGAGCACTAGTTGACAAATTTCCAAATGGGCCATCTATTTTATTACCATGTACACTGTCCAGCAATTTTGATGAATCCACCATTTCCATGCTTCTAAGAGCCTGTCCACGTAACATGGAAGGCGACAACTTTGTTGGTGAATTATCATTCACAATTGGTAGCCTTAATTCAGATGATTTTTCTTTTGGAGAAACCAACTTATCAAGTTGATGCAGTATTTTTGAAGCCACTTCACTGGATTTTGAGGGTAAAGAGGGGAAGCTCGAACTAGGTATAATGTCATCCACATTTTCTTTTGCAGGCTTCTGCATGGAAGACAAGGGTTGCTGAGCAGCATCCTTAACCATTCCGCCCCTAGCAACAGATGAAGAGCTACCAGAAATAGGTGAGCATGAGCCTATAGAATATAGAAGATTAGACTTCTGACGAATTCGCCGTACAGGACCAACAGATCCTATATCATTATCCAATACTGAACTTCTATGTTTTACAGACTGCAAAAATAAGAAAAGCACAACACAATTCTAGTAACATATCTAAAATAAACACTGAAAGACAGGACATATAGCTCACAAGTGCTTATACCCCTAGTTTAGATCCAGAATGCACATCATGATCCAATGCAAACTGACTTGAAGACGATGGCTCACCTTCAACAGCACGCCCCCCACCCTGTAAAACACAAATCAGATTAGAAACTTGATCCTAGAAACACTATGATCCAAAATGTCATTCAGGAAAAAGCAACCTTGAGAGTGGATGTTGGATAAATTCTGGCATACGGTGTTCGAGCCATATTATATATCACAGATCTGCCACGAGATCTTGCGGTCACAAAACCATTTTCATGAACTGCAGCATGTCTAGTAGCCCTTGGCACAATGGACATAATAGGGGATTTCAGAGCAACGTTTTCACTGTTTACAAGAGTTGGATCCTCCCTGAGTGCAAGAGTTTGCATGCCTAAAATTGAAGAGGATACCTTGGTAGGCCTGCTCCCCATGTAAGACTTTGCAAGCTCTGCAGGTGAAGCAACATCCTCAACAGGAAACTAGGGACATTACAAAGCAATACATGTGAGATAGAGCACAAAGAGAACAGTAACTCAAACAATATGCAAAGGATGACTATGAAGGCTAGTTCTCATACACTTGAAGCAACATGTGGGGTTACAACAAGACCATTTTTAGTCCCATTTTCTAGTGCAGGTGTTTTGGGATATTCCTTTTGTCCACTCAGCAACATTGGTTCTGAGGGGACCATTTCTGTCCCCTTCTCCTCTTCCCTGACAGGTGCATTGACAGTTCTTGAACGCATAAGTGCTGTCAAATGATCAATCTCAGATCTGTGGAATAACATACAATTATCAGAATATCAAGTCAACAAAAAAAAAAAAACTATCACAAGAGGTATACTATTATTGAAGTAACTCAGAATGGCATGAACTGGTTATGGACAATATGAATAAGTAAAATCAAATCGATCACAACATTAACTTCATAAAACTTAAAAATTTATGTAAGCATAAATTTCAAAAAGCAACTATAAATATACGAAAAAATGTATTAGAGGCGATGTGAAGAGCAGCTTGGTTGTCACATTAATATTATTTCCCCTAGCATATCCTAGTTTTAGATATTTGAAGTAATTGGCTAATTGCTTAAGCCATTTGATTTCACATATTGCTGCTGCCATGGCCCAGCCTTCAACTTCTCCACCAGATCAAGCAAATATATTCTGCTTCTTACTTCTCCATAAAATCAAGTTACCTCCAAGAACACCACAATACCTTAAAGTGGGTTGTCTATCAGACAGTGATTCTCCTGCCTAGTCATCAAAATAGCAAATAATTTTAACATTGCCTTGGTCTGCGTAAAGAACTTGCCGCATTGTTCAGCACACTTATCCATTAGGTATTCTCCTTGGCATCTGGTTTTCGGGTTGTTTAGCATGCATTTTGTGTAATTTTTAGCTTCATTCCATCATTATTTTCTAAACTTATCTTGTTTAAGACTTTTTTACTGCATTAGGTTGTGCTTTTGTGAGTTTAGGAAAGATTGCTTGTGGAATAAACTAGAGCACGAGGAAACAAAACAGTCATAAATTGGGCTACAACAATGTGATTGAGGTGATCTTGGCGTCTATGGAAAGCTTGAGCAAAAAGTTGCACTTTTCATCAAGAGACTAAGACCTAATTCAACATAGATCATAAAGGAAATTATGCTTGAAGTCAAAAGTAATGTTCTGTCCAGACAATCTGACACTTGTGAAGTATTTTGAGCATATCTCAAATTGTAGGAATTAAAACAATGTGAGACCAGTGCCAAAATTTCAAGGACATAACTTATCTACAACTTTTGTGAAGTCACCAAACAGAGAATCCTGTGGACTGGTCGTGATTTTGGCCATGTGCATGACATGCATTGTAGTGCCCTATTTCTGTTATCTTTTATTTTTTTGGGGCTTGAACCCTTATGAAACCTTAGGTATAAATAATCCTTTGGGGATAGTTTGGGAATGAAACCCTAAAGGGATGGAAACCTCATAGGTGCAACAACAGTAGGCTTGGGTTTAAAGGGGGATTCTTCTCTTCTTCCTCCTTCCTTTGGGGATTTTGGGTTTGATGTTCTTGTTTTCTCTTGGGTTTTCTCCATGACCATGTTTGAGTAGACCTCTTTGTTTCTAAGATTAGGCATAAACCCTTGACGGTTTAATGGACTTCTGATTTTTTATTTTCTTTATGTGAATATTGATTCTCGTATTTGATTCTTTTCTTATCATGCTTCTTTTGCAAGTGATTGACCATCTATTTACATAACCTTAGGTGTTTAGGGAAGAACTAAAAGGTGAACCTTAACAATGGAATGCCATTGGGAGGTGCAATAGGAGGAACACTGGAGAAAGGGTTAAAGCCTAGACTACCAATACCATGTTATTTTTGCTTCGGTTTTTTATTTTTTTTGCTTTGGATACCATGTTATGATTTGGGAAATTGTGTGTCTTGAAACAATACAAACATCTTGAAACAATACAAACATACATGTATTTATAACTACATAATAATGAATAGGAATAAAAGAGAATTACAATCATTTTCCTAATCATATCCTACAGATAATAACATGTGCAAATCCAATATAAACATGAGCTACATATGCTATTTCTAACACAAACAAAACATGCCTGGTGAAAGTCTTCTGCTTTAATAGTTTCTCAAGTTCAGTTAATCCACCCCCGTCAGAACAATTAATTTGAGCATCACTTCCTCCAACAGGTCCTTGCTGCGTGCCAGAGGAATTGTTTGTAACCTGTTTCTCGAGTAAGAAAACGACAAAGCAAAATGATGATGACAGTAACAGAACTATTTCACAAACCAAAACAGAACATTGAAGCTCCAATGTAATGCTCCATAACTTGCAGGGAATATGCATACTTACAAAGGTGGCATCTTCCTGAGGATGATTGTTCCTCGCTTCCCGTTCCGTTTCTGTTCATAAAGAGCAAAATTGATAAGTAATAATAATAATAATAATAATAATAATAATAATAATAATAATAATAACCATCTAACTACCGCCATGTGCTTTACAAAAATGAAAACACTCACAAAAGTGACATTAATTCAAGTGAAGCTTGCACTGAACAATGCCAATAATAATAATTAAAGCGAAGAAAAAGAAGAAGTAGGAACCTGAAGAAGGTGGTGGAAGGCGCTTGCGGAAGAGCGAGGAGAAGAGAGAGTGAGCGCTGTAAGTGATGAGCCTCTGAGCGGGATCCACCAGCTTCGACAACCAACCGTTGTTCTTCCAGTTAGGGTTTCTCAGTGACGTTGGGGGGCGGTCGTACGGCGTCGTTTGGGACCTGCTGCGGAAGGGGCGTTTCCGAAACTTCCCTCCTGCTCCCCCTTCGTATCCCTTCTCTTTCTCTTCCGTCGCCATCACACTGACACCGAGAGAGAGAGAGAGAGAGAGAGAGTGAGTGTGTTCGTTCGGTGGTTCGAAGAGGGAAAGAGAAAATCGAAGGCTCTGCGAGTTAGGGTTTTAAGCGTAGAGAGAGAAAAAAGAAAGAAGGGTATACAGTACACACTATACAGCAAAATACTACTATACTTGGTAGGAAAAATCAAAAAAGAAAACAAAATAAACAGGATTCTTTTTTTTTTTAACACACAAAAAAATAATCAATATATCAATGTTTAAATAGATAATTTAGGCACATGTGATATAGGATTAATTAATATTGTGTATGAAATTTTTGTGTTGGTATTACTTAATAGTAGTTTTTTTATAAAATGTTAACAATATTATTTGATGATTTTCTATAAAATATAAAATTAATCAACTTAAATATATGTCTCTTTATTATCTTTAACTAAAATTTTTTTTCTTAAACTATCATTCTCTTTTCTTTAGATGTACATTTATAATTTTTGAGCATTTATTTATTTTAATTTAAAAATACTCTCATATCCTTTGTTTATTATAAATCTAAAATATAAGTTACACATTTAAAAAAATTACAATAAATTTGATTATACTATAATAATGTGTAAATTTAAAAACTTATTTATCATGAATTATAATTATATAAAATTAATTATTTATGTTGTGATACTAAAATAATATTATTATTATTAGTGGGAGAATATTTCATATTAATATTATAAAAATAAAAAAAAAATACTACTGCTAGTATTATCGGTGTACATATATTTTGTCCAATTAGTAATTACCCGTGAATTTTCTCGGTGCGGTAGGACGGGTTCGCACGAATTGAAGCGTGTCACTATCGACTGCTCCAAATGGCCGAGGTAATTTCGAATCTAATCGTGGAATCCACGATGCCCAATGGGTAGGTACGTTGTGATTTGGTCGTTGATAAAAATCCTTACTCTAGCGTTCAAGAGAAAGATTTGAACTTTTGTAAGCAATTGAATGTTATTATAAGTTGAATCCTTTGAAGGATTAAACCCAAAGTTTTATTAGAGCATAGAAGAATTTTGTATCTCATTTAGTTCAAGTTCTTCCTCACTAATGTGGACGAGGATACATAATTTTCCCCAGCAATGCTCATTTGCTTAGTTCATAGATCTCAATTGAAAAAGAATTTACAGGTTCGTAGTTCTTGCTAGTCCTCATTCGTCTATAAGCATCAACATAACTAATGGGGAGTTGGCTCTAGTAAAAGGTGCTAGTTTTCCACAATGTGATGAACCAAATTCTACTAGGAGAGATATTTACATTTAATGTCAGACTATATCTCGAATAGAATTACTTCCGAAAGAGGATACATATGTTAAACAAAAAAACATAACTATTTTTATATGCTATAGCACAACAACGTGGATTTTGTTGGCGATTGGGTTTTTGATAGATGTAACACTTCTCAATGTGTAGGAATCATTGCAGCCAAAAGATATCACTTGGGACAGGTTTCCTTGATTGTCTTTGAAGAACAACCTTGTGTATATCTTTTGGTGGTGAGTTAGGTCTTTATTGAATGTACCAATGAAATCAGGCTATCAACATGGTGGAGTTGATACTATTCACACTAAGGTCTTTCTAACATCACTGTCAGCTATGGTGGCTGAGACCACAACTTTCCCCATAGACTTGATCAAGACCAGGCTCCAACTCCATGGTGAGTCACTTTCCTCGAGTCATCCCACTAGTGCATTTAGAGTAGGCTTGGGCATTATTCGTGAACAAGGTGCTCTTGGCCTTTACAGTGGCTTGTCGCCAGCAATTTTTAGACACATGTTCTACACGCCTATTCGAATTGTTGGGTATGAGAACCTGAGAAATGTGGTTTCTGCTGATAATGCTTCGATCTCTATTGTTGGCAAGGCTGTAGTTGGTGGAATCTCTGGTGTTGTGGCTCAGGTGAGAACTTTGTGGTTGTGTTGTGTATTTCTGCATAATTCTTGTTAATTTAGTCATTTCTCTCGGAGAATATTTGTAATTGGAATTTTTTGTACCTTTTCAATTGAAAATGTTGAGCATAAATATAATAACTATGGGATAAAAGGTCTAAGAGTCAATCTGGAGGTAAAAATAAAAAAGTTACAGCCTTTTTATTTTGAATTCTGTTGTTGAGGGGTTCAAGAAGAGAGATTTATGCTTCCAAGAATAACATCCGAAGATTTTATGAAAATAGTAAAACATAGATGGCCTTTAAATCAGTTCTCAGTTTTGAATTATTAATTGATTCGCCATAGAAGGGTATTGTTGTTTTGACTAATGTTTATCTTACTTGGTAGATTGGTTAACCGAAAAGGGAAATGAACTGTAGTATTCAGTTCTATACATAATATCTGCATTTAGTCCTTGTCTTGATCATGGTCTAAGTTATTCAACCTGTATGAGGGGGCTTTGTATGTGTTTGTGGTTTGCCTTTGTTATAATATACTGACACTCTCCTCAAGCTTAAAGCTTGTCACTAGTACCAAACCCACAAACAAACCAAAGCGCTTGGACAACTAGCAACCTTTTAGAGAGGTGTAGGAATATTGACCTAGTAGAGATGCTTTCACAATTTCCACTGTGTCTCATGCTGGAGAGATAGAAGTACAAGAATAAAAGTATCCATTAGATATAACGGATAAACAAAGGTAAAATAAAAAGAAAGAGTTATTTGCTTTGCATTATGATAAATTTTATTTTTACAATGATATATTTTTGGGAAAAATCCTTGTTTTAGCCATTAAGTTTAATTAATTGCTCAAATTTAATGATATTTTTCTTTCAAAATTATAATGTTCTTCTGTTTGCTCTTGTTATTACAGGTTATAGCCAGCCCAGCTGATCTTGTCAAGGTGAGGATGCAAGCTGATGGCCAAAGGGTGAGTCAAGGTCTTCAACCCTGGTATTCGGGGCCATTTGACGCTCTAAACAAAATTGTTTGTGCTGAAGGATTTCAAGGTCTGTGGAAGGGTGTTTTTCCTAATATCCAAAGAGCCTTCTTAGTGAACATGGGAGAATTAGCCTGTTATGACCATGCTAAACAATTTGTTATTAGAAGTAGGATAGCTGATGATAATGTTTATGCCCACACTTTGGCTTCCATCATATCAGGTCTGGCAGCAACTTCTTTAAGTTGTCCAGCTGATGTTGTGAAGACTAGAATGATGAACCAGGCTGCTAAGAAGGAAAGGAAAGTCTTATATAATAGCTCTTATGATTGCTTGGTAAAGACAGTTAAAGTTGAAGGAATAAGAGCATTGTGGAAAGGATTCTTCCCCACATGGGCAAGGCTTGGCCCATGGCAATTTGTGTTCTGGGTTTCCTATGAGAAGTTCAGGACATTTGCAGGGCTCTCTTCTTTCTAATATAATATTTTGATTTATACTGTCATTTGTTCATCCATAATAAATTCACAAGTCACAAGGGACTAATACCCAGATTTATGTATTTTTTTCAACTTTTAGCTCAGTGTTTAATTTTTTTGGGATAAATTACATTTCTCTATCCTAAGAGATGATTAATTTATTCTACCTACGCGTTTTACTGCAGTCTATTTTAATGTGAACGAGGTTCTTAGTATTTTTTTTTTTTTTTGTTATCCTTACTATCAATTCTGAAATTTCAGAAGATAAAATAAAGGTTTTGGATGAAATTCCAAAGCCAGTAATAGTGGCATTCATTTTTTTTTTTCTCTTTGGGTACAGTTTTGAGTTGTTTTTGGGTACAGGTAGTACGAAGTAAACTTCTAGTTATTTAACAAAATTAATTTTGTTAAAATTTAAAGATTGAATTTAAAATTGATATTTAAGTAATAATATCTAAAAGGAAATTAAATACTCAATACAAGAAAGTCATGCAGTTTAATAAAAAAAGAAAATAATTCTTCAAAATAATTTCATTGAAAAATGTCAACTTAAAATATATATTGTTTATATTAAAATCATATATGTTTGGGCTTAGATCTCATTATTTTATTTAAAAATAAATAATAATAATAATAATAATTACAATATTAAATTATTTGTTGAAATCAAATATTGCAATGATATATCATTTAATTTTTAAATTATATAATATTTTATAATTGTAATTTCTTATTATCATTCTAACCGTTTGATTACAGATTACACAGTTATTAAATGTTACTATGAATTTAGGCAATTAATATATTTACCTCCCTTTTGCTCACATATTGTTTGTAGAGGAGACCGGGAACAAATTTTCTGAAAAACAAACTTAGGAAGGGAAGAGGAAAAAGCCATTATCTCTTCAAAAAAGATATTGTAAAATTCCAATTCGTGACCATCTTGAATATGCAAATATATTGTTTTTATTTTACCAAAATTTTGCTCCTTGGCTTTCCCTTGCATCAATCATAGTTTACAGTTCCAGATTGTGAGATACGGTGATTAATAAATCATGTCTAAATATGTTTACTACCCGCTCCAAACCAGAACCTTTCCATTTTCCACAATTATGTAATGAACTCGAGGCTTCCACGGGGTGAGAGGAGAAGAGTTACTGCACTTGGCTTGATGGAAAAGAAACTAAAAACTGAGGATATTTTTTATGAAGAAAAATTAAAAAAAAAGGGGTATATTAACAAAATGGGGAGTATATATATCAATTGCTATGAATTTATAACAGAATTCAGTAATTCACATACACTTCACTCGTAATCAAGATTTGGATTATTACACAATCACACACGTCTCGATACAAATCCTGGTCTCACACAAATGAGCAACTTCCACTCGCACTCGTCACTTAAGAATTGGATTACACAACACAAGCCAAAAAAATAAAACATGTCTCGAAACAAATTCTTGTCACACAAATCACAACACCACCCTTGTCGGTTGGATTACCTGACTTAAGCAATCAATCTGGAAAATAATGTCTCCATACAAATTTTTTCAAGAAACAAATTTTCAATTTCGAGGAAGAACCAAACTTACCTTCAAGCAATGATGCCAGCAAAAGCTGTTGTTGACAAACTGCTGCTCACAGCCAAACACTCAATTTTGCACAAGGATTTCACAATAGGGAGGAATGTCATGGTCTTCAGTCTTGATTTCCTTTGACATGTTTGTCAATTTCAAGTCAAGGAGAGTCTTAACATGCTTTAGTCCATCAGGAAGCTTTGTCATGCAGGGACATGATCGGATTTCCAGTTGTCTGAGAGAGCCGAGTGCTTTTTGTTCTATCTTCCATTCCTTTAATTGCTCCAGCTTCCAAACTTTTAGGACATAAAGCTGAGGAAAGCTTTGAGAATTGCAAACTAATTTTTCTCCCACGTAGGATTCTGCACATAAAGACAATGAGCGAAGTTCTGGAAGATCTTTCAAAATTTGCATGGGGTCGTCCTCTAGTTTCGAATGCGATAGAGTAAGTTCAACAAGGCTCGTGGGAAACTCGGACAGAATTGATGAATGGCTCAAGATTCCCAGCAAATGCATGTCAATGAGTTTTTTGTGATTTTTCAAAGACTTCAAGGGTAAATTCCAAGGTCGACCTTCTTCATCTCTTGATTTTAGCCTTAGTGATTCAAGGTTTGTTAGTTTCACAATCCAGTCAACTACTGCATCAACTTGTGATTCCATTGTCCTTTTTTGTGCAATGACATCAACAAGGTTTGAACCTAGGATCCTGTCCAAACTACCCAGAACCCCTACCAGTAAGTCGACCCCGGTGGGTTTTTGTGATTTCGTTGCCTTTTGCTGTGGTGACATTGATTGCCATGTTATTCCCAATTTTCTGATATTGACCAATTTGTCCAGACCACCCTTCACTGGAGTCTCTTCATCTACAAAAAGTCCCCACAATGTTTGGAGATCAGATAGAGAATCACCTGCACATATTGGTTTGGGTGGAAATCTGGTACGGTAAGTCTCACTCAAGAACAGGTGTCTCAGTTCCATCTTCCAGATGGAGCTGGTTAGAGTATGTATGTATGTATGTTTGAGATCAAGAGTCTGGAGTTTCAGCAATTTGCTTATAGATGATGGAAGTGACTCTAAATAAGTCCATCGTAGCCCAAGATACCTCAATCCAGTAAGTCTTGCAATGTTTTCAGGCAACTTGGGCTTGAAAACGCCTTCTAGATCAAGCACCTGCAGCTGTAGAAGACAATCGCTCAAAATACACAGGTTCAAAAAGTTACATATTTCTTGGCCTGGTCTACTTCCTTCTCGAGCATCAAAGGACAAAAAGGAGAGAACATCCTTGTAGTGTTCTCTTAGGGAAACCGAATCACTTGTGGTTGCAGTATTACCGTGAATATGGTTGTACCATATATCATTTTCGTCAAGACAATCTGCCACCTGAAGTATTCTGGAATTTTCTGGGGCTTCACTCAACAAGAGTTCACGCAAAGCATTAGGGAGACGGCATGTTTTCACCTTGCCATTGGGCTTTCTCTTGGCAATTTGAACCAAGTTCAGATCTATCAACTCTTCTAAATACCTTTCTGCAACTTGCTCAGGTGGCTCTTGCTCTTCTTCCCTGTGAGGCACTACATCTCCTGCAACCCACAGAGCAACCAATCTTCTTGCGGGAATCCCAAAATTAGCAGGAAATAGCTTAAAATAAGATAAGCATTTCAGATGTGATTCATATGAAGGTAAGTTGAAGTCACTGACGATTGCGTTAAGTGTTTCAGACCAAGGGTTTTGACCTTGACCTTGACCTTGATCTCTTAACCACTGCTCTTGCAATCTTAACCACTCCTCTTTTGTTACATCTTTATCTGAAAAAAATTTGCTCAGGTCTAATATTTGCGATGGCAGACCCCCACATTTGGCCACAATTTTTTTCCCAAGATCTGTCATCTCTGGTTCCATTTGTACATCTCTGTGCACCTTCAGCTCTGTTTTAAAAAGAATCCAACTATCTTCATCGTCTAATAACTTTAGATGGTGAACAAAAGATGATCTTGTTGTACCTGCATCTTGTTGCGGTATAATATTTGCATTGTGAGTGGTAAGAAGAAAGCTGTCTTCTGTTGACTTGTCAGCTATTTTCTCTGTCAAGGCATCAAAGACACGGGGAGTTGCTACGCCATCAACAACTATGAGATTCTTTTTACTCGCCAAGGCTTCTAGAGAGGTGTCTTGTTGGCTTCCCATAATTTGTGTGGCAGCCTTAGATATTTCTTCAAGCATTTCTTCAACTGTATGACTTGGAGACGCTGCCACCCACACTATGTGCTTAAAACCATCTCTGATGTCTTCATTGTTACGTATCAATGTGGCTAGAGCAGTCTTACCCGTGCCTGCAATCCCCACTATTGAAATAATGCAGCGAGGGTCCTCGTCTGAGACTGAGAGTAACTTGTCCTTCAAAGTCTCTACGTCTCCATCAAATCCAAAGATGATGCGGGGTTGCCAGGGCCAGACTTCTCCCCTTCGGTCTAATTGATATTCCGACAATGACCCAGGTCTGGATTCATACTTCATTATTTCGTCAGAGATGTCTTCAATGCTGTCAGTGATAGACGCTTGCTTCAGCTGTTTCTCAATCTTGTCGTCAAAACAACGAAAAATGTTTAATTCTCTCCTCCTCCTCCTCTCGACTGATTTGATGAAGGTGTCTATGATTCTTTCTGTTTGGAGAGCAACGTCCTTTATTTTACCCTCAAAATACTCCAACTGACTGGAATCAGAGCGTTCAAGGTGTTGTATGAATTCCTGCATGTCGCTCAGCTCTGTTCGAAGCCATTTAAGCATCCTTCTTTCCTTCTTATTCAGTAGTGCCCAATCTTGAGTGAGTACATCGTTTACTTTGCGTACAACCCTTGACACGATGTTATCCACTGCAATTTCAGCAGCAGCCATTCTGATTGCTCACAGTGATGCAACCAACCTCTTTCTTCGATGTGCTACGTAAGGAATGGTTGGTTTGCAATCAACATCAAAGCAAATTGAGCTCAATAGTCACTAATTACAAAACATGCAGCTGGATTTTCAGCAATACCAGAGCAAGACTCTTCCTGGCTGGTACTTCGTATTTTGGGGGAGGAATAAATCATTTGGTTTAATGGCAAGTGATTAAATTTTAATGGGATTTGTTGTTGTGCTGCTCATAAGGTTAAATGAAAAAAGGATTGCATCCCCTAAAATATGGTACTAAATGTGTACAGAATTGTGACTTTGACTAAAGAAAACACTAAAATTGACGTGAATTATTTGGCCTTTGGCTTTTAGCCTTCTTGCTGTCTTTGATTGGAAGCCACTTTAACGGCCACATTCTCATTTATTCATTGTATTCTTTCTGTTTCAAATTGATTAATATTTTAGTATTGAAGAAAATCAAATGGACTAATGTTCTCGATTCTTAATGAGATTTTACAAAATTTATTTCACTTTTGTCTTCTAATAAATATTGTTCTCTTAAAATACTTAATAATATATTTATTAAAATTAAGAGAGTACATATATTTTAGTAAAATTGTCATCTAATAAATACTTGTCATGTAAAAAGAAAAAATGTATCCCAATATAATTATCATTTTAGTTTTTTTAAAGTAACATTAATTTTTTTTTCTTATATCTCTTATAATATTAATGGTATAAGCTAAAAAAAATAAAGATGAATAAATGATGATAAAGTTAATTTTTTAAAATTGTTATTTTTTTCATTTATTTATTGTTTTTTCTTGATATGTACAAAAAACTTTGGATGACAATTACAATAGGACAAGGAAGTACTATCTTTGTTTCTATTTATATGACTCAATTACATAATTCTTGAAGTAATAAAAATGGTTCATTTGATTGATAACAATAAATTAATTCTAAATTTATATATATTTTTTTTCAAAAATACCATTGTCATGAACACACCTCTCTCTTCTAAATATTTATCAATACAATCTCTTTTATTTAATTAGGGGTATTTTAATTTATTTTTAAAATAAATAATCTAAAAATAATTAATGCACAAATATTATGAATTAAGTCTTATAAAAAACAAACATCATTTCTAATATGAGTCTTATAAATAGAAATGAAAGTAGTATTTTTTTTTTTAAAAAAAAATACTTCTTTTTCTTAATTTGTGTAAAAATATCTAAATAAGTCATGTTTGAAACACGACTTTTTACTGTAAAGTGGTATTTTAAAATACAACTTACCCGAATTTGTAAATTCTTAAAACATTACCCTCCAAAATGTAAAATTGCCCGTTGTTGGTAATCATTCATTTGTTATTAACCAAAAGTTGATGTCTTTATTGTACTTTATAATAGTTGTAATGTGTATGCTTTATCCAATAAAAAAATGCTAAAAACATATCTTTTTTTATTGGTTGAAATTTATTGAAAATGACAAAATTGTGGACATCATTTTTAATAATGAAATACTCTCTTCTTTCCTTCTTGCTTATGGAGGTAGCACTAGGCCTGGAATGCTAGTGCCTCTGTAACTGTTTCTGGTTTTGCTCGTAACATCCTTAGCAGCAGTATCTCCATTCTTGTTAATTTTGGAAAGCTACAACCTATGAAGATCCCAAAGCATTTCATCACCCCGAGCCATGTCATGTATGTGGATGGCATCTTCATTTTTTTGTAAAGGAACGATAAAAAATATAAAAGCTCTTATCTCTCTTTTAGAGGATTATGGTAAGACTTTTGGCCAAGTTATCAACAAAGACAAATCTCAATTTTATCATGGTGGTGTTCCCATCAGGAGGGTGGATCAGATTGCTAACCTTCTTGGTTTCAAGGCTAGTGTGACCCCTTTTGATTACCTAGCTGTCCCTATTTTCAAGGGAAAGCCTACCAAAAGCCTGCTTAAGCCCATTGCTGATAGGATTAAGCTTAAGCTCTCCTCCTGGAAAAGAAAACTTCTTTATCTAATGGATCACATTCAGCTAGTCAAATTTGCATTTGAGGGCAATCTTCTTTACTTTTTTTGGGATTATAAATGACCTCAATGCTTACTTAAGGAGGTGGAGAAGCATATCCGCAATTTTATTTGGTCATGGGATTTAGAGCATAAAAAGCTAGTCACTGTTTCTTGGAAGAACATATGTCAGCCCTTTCAGGAGGGTGGCCTTGGTCTAAGGTTTTTTTCAAGCCTCAACAAGGCAACCATCCTTGCTTTGACCAAGAAGCTTCTATCTTCTAATGATCGTTGGGCTAATCTAATTCGTGCTAGAGCCATCACAACTAATCTTCAGCGTATGAAGTATGTGAAATCCTACCTTTGGTCTGGCGTGAAGTCTTTTTGGGCAACAATGACCATCAATTCCTCTTGGATTATTGGGAATGGCAGAAAATTAATTTTTGGCAGCATAAATGGTTGTCACAACCTATCTCCTTTGTTATAGGTGTCCCAAATGATATTTTGTGCAACTTGTTAAAATTTGATACAAATTTCTAGAATAAAAAAAGAGGTCCTAGAAGCTCATGATTTATCTAGAAATTAAATGTACTAGAAAAGTATAAGAGTACTGTTAAGAACAATCTAGAAAGATTTTGGACCTAAGTAGACGATAGTATTCTAGACTAATGTATAAAGTTTAGAAAAATTTATCTCTAGAAGTATGATGCCACCAACCTTACTTGCCTATAAATAGGCTTATAACACCTTAATGTAATGAGTTTTGAGAAATCAATGTAAACTCCTCCTTCCATTGTTTAAGTGCTTATTAATTAATTGACAAAAGAATCAAATCGTGCAACTAGTAAACTACGGTAAGATCAAGTGTCATGTCCATAGGAACTTCATTCGTGCAAAATTAGTTTGTGTAATCATGATTCTAAGCAGTCTAAATGAATATTTTAATTTTTTTTAATTCTATAATGTAACTAAAAGGTATCATAAAGATAGGGGGCAATAAAGACAAGTAGAACAAGGCACAACAACTGAAACAAAAACACAAACACTTAAAGTGCAACAAGAGAATGTATTAAAAAAAATATGAATTTGTTGGGTGTTTGGACTTACTAAACCACTCTTGATGTAATTTTAATGATATTTCTCTACTCAATATTCAGTCCAGTGTTACCTTGATCCACAAAATTACCCTAATCAAGATTCCTCTAGTAAAAGAGCCTAAATCACTTCACGTAACTCCTAATTCCTTAGCAAGTTAAATGAAATTACTTATATCACAACAAGGATTAAAACAAGGCTAATAAACCATATTCTATCCCTAGGCGTGCATTTTATTAGAAGCTACTTCCAGTTCTTATTAATGGTAGCATTTTCCAATGAAGAAGGAAATGATTCCAAAGTCAAAACTAGCCTAAGCTCTATATTTTTGCATTTTCATTGTGCCCTAAGATGATTCTCTAATCCTAAGGGCATGTCCTTTTATATTGGGCCCAAACCCCTTGTCTTGTCACTTCAGGGTGTGATCAACTCGTTGGTTAAGTATGTACTCGCTAGGCAAATTCTTCAGCAATTGAATTTCTACAATTTTCTCCTACTGTTGTGGTCTTTACTCGTTGGTCAAGGTTGTACTCGTTGGGAAAATTCTTGAACAATTGAATTTCTAATATTTTCTCTTACTGCAGTGGCCTTTACTCGCTGGTCGTGGTAGTATTCACTGGGTGAATTCTTCAACAATTGAATTTCTACAATTCCTTCCCTACAGTAGTGGTCTTTGCTCGTTGGTCGAGGTTGTACTCATTGGGCAAATTCTTGAACAATTGAATATCTAATATTTTCTCCTACTACTATGGCCTTTACTTGCTGGTCGAGGTAGTACTCGCTGGGTGAATTCTTCAACAATTGAATTTCTACAATTCCTCCCCTAATGCAGTGGTCTTTGCTCGTTGGTCGATCGAGGTTGTATTTGCTGGGTGAGACCTTTAGATGACTTGACACTTTTTTTCCACTCTTTAACTGCCATGTGGCCTTGTCTATACACCTGGGTTAATTGGGCGGGTGGAATTCACTAGGTGAGACCTCACAGATGACAACTAGAAGGCTAATTTGCAAAGATCTATTATGGTTATCTCTATTAATGTCAAGCTGGTTGGGATTGTTGTTAACTTGTTGGCAAGTGTACCAAATTTGTCACAAGTAGTAAAGTACTCGGAGGTCCGAGTGTCGAATCCACAGAGACTTTGTTTGTACTTAGATTAATGCAAACCCAATTTAAAAGCAGCACATAAATAATTTAAAATAAAGATAAGAAAATATAGTAGATAAGACAAAGATTTAAAAATGAAAATAAAATATTTAAATTAAAAGATGATAAAGATAGAAGATAAAAAAATAAGAAAATAAAAGTAAAAGATAAGAAAAATAAAAGATTAAGATAAAGATAAGAAAAGATAAGAAAAATAAAAGATAAAAATATAAGATAAAAGAAATAAAATCAGAATATGATAAGGTTGAGACTTGGTCTGCCTGGTTTGCCTAGGATGTATGAGTTTATGATTTTTCTTTATCAATTTAGGTGATTCTGTTCTACCCACAACTGTTCAATTACTTGTCCCTAATTCCTCACGATGACAAGGCTATTTTATTTATCTATCTTCCAAATTCTTTTGCAAAGACTCAACAAATAAAATGCATGAAGTATGAATTCTAGATGTTTGCAAGAATGCATAAGCATAAAATTATCATTGTATTCCTAGCAATGATTTTCTTATGAAATCATTTCTTTTTGTTCTATTAGAAGTTACCCTATTCCGAGCGTCTAACCCCTAAAATCAATGCATGCATACCTTAAATCTTATTTAGAAGTTACCCCCTCCCGAGCGTCTAACCCCTAACAGAATATAAAGACGAATAATGCAAGATAAAAGCAATGATTTTAGGCCTCCCGAGCGTCTAACCCCTAATAGAATAAAAAACACCTTTGCATTGATAAATAGTGAGTACATCATACATCGTTTGGCTTTTAGGCCTGCCAGACCCCAACTAAAGGTTTAACCACTCATGACCATTGAGGACTTTATAATGGATAAGGTCTAAGAATTGATGGGATAAGAGGGGTGAAAGAAAGGGAGTAAATGAAACCCCTAGGAGAGGGGGTTATGTGGTTTTGCTTGATTTGACTCCCTTTTTATAATTGTTGTAGTGAACTTGGGCCTGATGTTAAAAATCTTCATTTTTGATATTTGTGATATCTTTTGGATTTGTTTTGCTTGTAATGATTTCCTGATATCTTGGATATTTTTTCGATCTTTTTCTCTTTTAATCTCTCCTTTTCATATCTGCAAGTCATAAATAAGAAAAATATCAAATCTTAATATTTAAGCCAAAGATAACTGCTAAATAAATATTTTTAAAAATATTTTCAATATATTCTTATTATCAAAATAACTCATATTTAACAGTTATCAATTGTTCTTATAGCTCCATGTATCCATCTATTGATGAATTCTCCAAGCTGGAACAATTGTTGTTAGAATGTGACTCTTTGTTGGTTGTACAAGCTTTCAAAAATGTTGATATTATCCCTTGGCAACTTAGAAATAGATGACTTAATTGTATTCAATTAACTAGGTCTATGTCCTTTCTAGTTAGTCATATCTATTAGGAGGGAAACACTGGTACAGATAAGTTAGTCTCCCATGGTGCTAACAACCTAGTCTTTTGTTAGTGGGACTTCACCCCATCCTTCAATAGTCATTTTTTTTTTGTAAATGATAAACAAGGTTTACCCTTTAGGTAGGGAGGGTTTTTGGTTTTTCCCATGGGTTTGGTTCATATGTCCCTCTATGGTGCCTTGTTTCAAATTTCAACTTTTAGTTCCTAAATTTATCCATTATAATAGTTTTTTCAATTTTGTTATAACAAAAGGAAACTTTGGGAACTTTGTCCAATCAAACTGAAGTTTAAGGACTAAAAGCTAGGTTTAAAAAAAACCAAAAAATTAATTAACCATTTTTTGAAAAGGCAAGAGCCCAAGATTTCAAAGACTCAAAGTCATCATGATTATATAGTGCCGTGCGGAATGAAGTTGAACACAAAGTACAAGTTAAAGCACACAAGATTTCTCCACCAACACTCAAAGAACACAAATCATCAACCTTTAATAAGTTTGTTTTTTCTTGTCTGTAGGCAATTGCTGAGTTTGAACTTGTTTATAACTTTGGTAATCAATAAAAGCGTGTTTGAAAACGGGTTAAAATCACATTCAGCAAGAAAATGTGCATTCCAATACAAAATTTACAAAGCAACGTGAGAGTTGCTTTTACATTGTGAGATTTAAGGCAGACACAAACATATATACTCTAATGAAGAAAGCCGAAAGGTATTCATGCATCAAACATACTTTTTATAAACACTTTTATCTCCCATACAATTCCAAAATCTCCCAAATCAATCGCTACTTTATCCACAAGTTGCAACAAAAATTAATATAAAACACAAGATCTGAGGTGCAGAAATATTTAAATCGTGATATAATATTATTATTAAAAAAAAAACCTTTTCTCACTCAGCTCATGCTTGCCTTCTCCCTCATGTCAAGTTGTATAAAAAAATTGACACCATGAAAACTATTAAAATTAAAAATATATTTTCTTAGTACTCAGCTCAATGCTTTCCTTCTCCTTCATCTCAAGTTGCAAATAAAAAATTCACACCATGATATAGCACAAACACAGATGTGCACTAGCACATATTAATAATAACATATATACGCACATGCGTGCCGGCCTCTAAAGCATCACAAAACAGAGCATATTCAATCCGGACGCAAAATTATTATTAATAATAATAATAATAATAATAATAATAATAATAATAATAATAATAATAAGCATCCTGAATTTTACTCATTTTAATTTTGATTTTGTCTCAATTAATCCTTAATTTTTTTTACAAATAGACACAATGAAGTTTAAATTTATTATGGTTGATATTTAAATTTTAAGAATTAATTGAGATAAAAATAAAATTTAGGTTATTGCGTAAAAGAAGTAAAATTTAAGAATTGGTTTAATGTATAAAGGGTGTTAATTAGGGAATTTGCAATAAAAAACTTTTATTTGAAAAAAATAATTTTGATTTATTATTAGTATATATTTTTTATATTATCAACTAATTAAAAATTACACTAGCAAAATATGACTAAATATGACTTTTAAGATAAGTATTACAAAATTTAATAATTTCATCATATATAACTGGACGCAAGTTTAGACATATTTTATACTATGTATTTTGACTAATTTTTATTAAAAATCAAATTATTAATGCATTGAAAAATAATGTAAAGATACATGAACCAATAACATTTTTAATAAAAAATTACTTCTAATTTCTTAATTAATATCCTAAAAGCACCTGTTTACCTGTGCCTCATAAACCATCATATGTTTGATGGTAACAAAATGACACACTTGTCGGAAAAAGATGTTAATTGCCCACAATTAATAATGTATTTATAACTTGGCAAATGGTTGCCTATGTTTATTTATTTTGCAAACGAGGGTTAATAATAGCAACACGTTCAATTATTCCATTTGTAATGAGTACTGTTGAAAGGAAAAAAAAAATGCGCATTAGGCAAATGGGCTACCTATGTTTATTTATTTTACAAACAAGGGTTAATAATAGCAACACGTTCAATTATTCCATTTGTAATGAGTACGCCGAAAGGAAAAAAAAAGCGTATTAGGCAAATGGGCTACCTATGTTTATTTATTTTACAAACAAGGGTTAATAATAGCAACACGTTCAATTATTCCATTTGTAATGAGTACGCCGAAAGGAAAAAAAAGCGTATTAGGCATTAGGCAAACGAGTTTTAATAATAGCAACACGTGTTCAATTACTCCATTTGAAATGAGTACGTTGAAAGGAAAAAAAAATGGGTATTAGACATTGTGTTGTTATCATTAATAATTCAACATTAACCAACGTTTTGGAACTCGGTAGGAAGGAAAATAATAGATAAAAAATGACAGATAAAAATAGGAAAGGTGAACGAAAATAAATTTAAAAAAATAGAATAAAAATATAGTGATTTGCTTTAAGAGAAAGGGAGAAGCCATAAGAAAGAGATAAATAGGTGAAAGAAAATAGATAAAAAAATATAATTAATGGGTTGCATATTTTTTTTTTTATTTCTCATCTCTATTATTTCCTTATTTCTTCTTCACTAAATAAATGGCTTGTTATATTTGGTTTTTTCACGTAATAGGGGTAATTATTTTTGGAATATTTTACTGAAATAGACAGACTTTTAATAAATTATCGTGTATTACTTCTAATAAAGAAGTCATGCTTTAGAGACCAATTTTCTATTTTTTTTTGTTTTATATTACTTTTTGGAAAATTCTATTTACACCTCCCATGTATATCAGTACACCCACTTTTTAATTTTTTTGCCCATGTACCCTCAACTAGAAATTAAGGGTTAGAAGTTATTTTGAGTAATATGCTATTCTGGATAAATTTTTAAAGTTTTATTTCTTAGGTTATGTTGGTGTTTCATTTTATAGTTATTATTTAAATGTAATTAAATCATTTAATAAGTAATATTTATTTATAAAATGCAAGGAAATAATATCTTAATAATAAAGTGATAAATGAGTGGAATTCAATTTATATAATTTGAAGAATGTAAATTAACTAATCAAGCATGAAAAAAAGAAAATATTGCAGGCTATTTTACATATTTAATTGTGTAGATGGATAATATTACACATTATTTTATATAACAAGACTTATCCATATACACTATAATTTATTTAAAATCTATTCATTTTGATAATTTTTTTCAAAAATTACCCCCAAATACGTGAAAAAGCTGTTACATTCTTGCTCAACAATACATGCATGCATGCTTGTTAAAATCCAATCCAACCCAAAAATAGAAGAAATCAATAGACTCTTAAGACTTCTTTGACAACTTGTTTAGTGAAGGAGAAGGAAATATACAAAATTGTGAGTGTGTTGGGTAGAAAGGAAATAGAAAGCAAGTTGTGGCATACAGCAACTGCATTTCAATTTCCTTATCGTTGCTCTCCAATACTAAAAACAGCAAGTTGTGGGGGCGTTGCTTGAAAAAATAGTAAAGCACAAAAACTACGTACGTTGCTCAACGGTAAGACGAAGACTAATGTTTCTTTCACTAATCAAATGATTATTATTTAATTGCGTATTAGTCCCCATTCGATCATTTCCTTAATATGTATGCAAATTGATCGTGATTTACATATATGTTTTGCAGTTGTTAGTAGTTTGATACTTTCAAGAGAAATAATGACAAATGATATTATTCGGGGTCTGATCACAAAAGTAATCTGGAATGTATTGGAACTCAGATGCGTGGTTTTATTGAGTTTCTTCTTGCAAGTATTCCTTATATTTTTTGGCAACAGAAGAAAGTACATAGCCAATACATGGCTACATGTCTGTGTCTGGTTGACCTATCTGTTGGCAGATTTGGTTGCTACCTTTGCGCTGGGCAAGCTTTCCAGAGACATAAATCCTTCAACAGACCCCAATTTCGTAATCTGGGTACCCTTCCTTCTTGTGCATCTCGGTGGCCCTGACACAATCACTGCCTACGGCCTCGAGGATAATGAGCTATGGCTACGACACTTGCTTGGGTTATTCTCCCAGCTTGCAGTAGCAAGTTATGTTGTTTACAGTTCATGGAATGGCAACAACCTTAACTATGTTACCATTCCAGTTATGGTGGTAGGAATAATCAAATATGGTGAGAGGACTTGGTCCTTGTGGTTGGGAAGCAGCAAGAAGTTCAGAAAATCCATTCTCCCTCCTCCAGACGCTGGACCAAATTATGCCAAATTCATGGATAACTACACTGCAAAAGAAGCTGAAGGATATAAAGTTGAATTGAAGGGGGAATGGGAATCTACGCCCATACTATTGGATCACCCACCAGGGACAATAGCAAATGAAAGTGTACCAGATGCTTTGCTTTTACAGGATGGATTCTATTTCCTTGAAATTTTCGAGTGCCTATTTGCAGATCTCATCCTTAGCATTCAAGACCACCGAAGCAGCCAACATTTCTTTCAGAACAGATCATGGGAACATGCGTATAAAGTAATTGAGGTTGAGCTTGGATTGATGTATGATAAGCTATATACAAAGGCAGTGGTAACATACTCTCGCCCCCTTGGCCTTGTCCTCAAATTTGTGACCTTTTCCTGCACCCTCTTTGCATTTATTGCATTTTATTGTCTGATAGATAAAGCACACATAGATTATGACCAAATTATTACTTTGGTGCTTTTCGCTGGGGCTATTTTTCTTGAGATATACGCGGTCATTGTTTTACTTTGTTCAAGTCAGACCATGCATTGGTTAAGCAGCAAGCATAAGAGTAGGAAAGTGGATCTTCTCTACAAGGCCATCGCATGTTTTCAAAGGTGTTTTCAACTCTCTCACACTAAGAGGTGGTCTAATCTTATGACACAATTCAATCTCATTAGTTTCTGCTTGAAAGATGAGCCAGTCAAATGCATCAACGTCCAGAAATTTCTTGGCGTCTATGAGTTTTTCGAGAAGTCTTACTACCAACACACACATGCTGTCCAGGAGGAATTAAAAAAACTCATCTTTGAACAGATTTTGGACAAGTCTTGGGATGCAAAAGACACCAAAGCATGTAAAACATTATGTGCTCTCAGGGGTGATCGAGTTCTTCACAAACGGAAATGCCGTTTCATTGACTGGAGCACTGAGGTAGAGTTCGATCAAAGCCTTCTGCTTTGGCATATTGCTACTGATCTTTGTTACTATTCAGATAAATCAAAATCAGATGAATCAGATGAATCAGATGAAAATTGTATGTTATGGCTTTGGCATATTGCTACAGATCTTTGCTGTGAATCAGAATCAGATGAATCAGAGGCAAATTGTGCTGCCTGGCTCCAAAATTATAAAATAAGCAAATTCTTGTCAGATTATATGTTATATCTTCTTGTGGAATGTCCTTTTATGTTGCCCAACGGAATAGGGCAGATCAGATTTGAGGACACGTGTGCGGAGGCCAGTGAAATTTTGCAAGAAAGGAAGTACATTTCACAAAGAGATAAAGTTTGCCAAGTGATACTTCGAGTGAATACAGATGTTCTACCATCAAAGGTTAAAGGAGATAGAAGCAAGTCTGTGCTCTTTGATGCACGTAGGCTTGCTAAATCGTTACAGTCTTTAGAAACGAAAAGGAATTGGTCGAAAGAAGAGAAATGGGAAATGATAAGTCATGTTTGGGTGGAGATGCTGTGTTATGCAGCAAGCCAGTGTAGAGGGCTTCATCATGCCAAGCAGCTAAGCCGAGGAGGTGAGTTGCTCACACATGTCTGGCTGTTAATGGCTCATTTGGGTATAACTGAACAGTTTCAGATTTCACAAGGTCACGCAAGGGCAAAGTTGATTGTGAGCTAAAGTTGTATTGGTGAATATGTATGGTTGAAGTTTTTGTCACTTCCATTATTGTGCTCACTTTAGATTTCCTATGCCTTTCCTCTAACTCAAAACATTTTTTAAATCCAGTGTGTTTCAAGGTCTTAAAAGACGGTCTTGAGGTTTTTGTGGCGTGTCCAGACTACATGATCGAGTTGTGTTCTAATAATATAATAGTTTGTACTCTTTGTGCTTAATTTATTCAACAATGATGGTACTGTATAATGACGCACAATATTTTCCAGTAGTGTGCTTTAGCTTGTACTTTGTGTTCAGCTTCATCCCGCATGACACTGTATAATGGTGCAATAATTATTGATTTGTGACTGCATGCTTTGACTGTTGGAGGTTTTGAGCTTATTAAACCTCTCATGAAATGTGATTTAGCCTTGGTTTTGGTTGTAGAGAAATTGGAGGGGAGGGGAGGATGATTTTTTTGCTTGTTTAATTTTAGTGTAATTGACGTAATTTTAGTTTTACCAATTAGGTCTTTTAGGAAATGTGAGATTTTAGATTTCAATTGCATCAATTAGCCATCCAAATATTGTAACTGGGAAATTTTAGTCTTTAGATATCATAATTATGTAATTTTAGTCTAAAAAATATTTTTAATCATAAAATTATGAAATTTGAGAAATTAAAATCACATAATTGTCACCAGTCACCGGGGAATAACATCAAACAATTGAATTGAATTACGGAATATTAAAATCGCACATTCTACTATTTAAGGGATCCAATTAATACAATGGAAACCTAGGAATTAAAATGACATAATTATAATATTTGAGGAACTAAAAGTGTAATTAAGCTAATTTTTGTTTTTGTTGTTGTTTAGTATGTAAGAGAGAGGAAGAGAGGAAATAATTTTAAAAATAGTGAAATTCATTGTATTATAAATTATAAATTATTTTACAACTTTATTTTATAAATCTAATAAATGTTTTGTTGAAACTATTTTTTATTTTATAAAAATTATAAATATGCTACTGAAGTAATGCTATTTGATAATTTTTTTACAATTTAATATGAATTCATGTTTTTTTCAATACTTATTATTAATAAAGTATTTCTTAAGTATTTTATTGATTTCTATCAGGTACTCCTTGTACCTGTTAGAATTTTTTTAATAGATTTCGTTTTTTTTTCTCTGTTAAAAAAAATAAATTATTTCTTAAATACTATTCAACAAGTCTAGCTTCCTATAATCGCGAGATGCTATTCAACAAGTCTTTCACATTGTTTTAATACAGCAACAACAAAAAAAAAAATACATTGACTTATGATATATGGAGGAAAAATCCACCCAGATTAATTTAGGTTAAAACTTCAATAAGCGTTTATTAGCCATGTATTTTGAATGTAAATATTATTTGCCAATCAACATAAATCATCCTTACTATATAATTTTTAAATTAATTATTATAAAAATTAATAAATTTATCATATATAATTATTTGTGATTGAATAAGTGTGTAAAAAATTTTAAACGATAAATATAAATATATATATATATATATATATATATATATATATATATATATATATATATATTATTCATCATATCAAATATCAATTAAAGAAATGACATTTATTTCAATTAAGTGGTTATATTTTGGCTCAATATGTTTAGGTGGTATATGCACAATATCTGCAACCCTAAAATGTGGATCTAGCACACAGTCATTCAAAATTTAGGGTAGATAAAACAATACAAAGAAAAAAGTGGTATTACTTTTTATGCATGGTTAATTGATTATATTCTGTTACATCTAATTACTAAGAAAATATAGCAACATAGGATTAGTTTTGAAGCTGTAACCTTAGATTTGCTGTAGCAATCAAAAACTAAATTGACCATATATCTGCAATGTGATTTTCTGAACTTTTTGTCCAGTAATATAAACTGGACTTCTATGAACTATTTCTTATTGGCATATATGGATAGGGTTGAATGGTTTTGGGTTTCTAGAATATAAGTTGCATTGTGGCAAATATTTTGTTAACCCAAATCATCTTGAATGAATTCTAATGGATTACATATATGAAATTAAACGCATTAAGGTCTAATTGATATAAGAAAACTATCCAGAAAAGCAGAGAAACTAAGCATAGAAGAAACTTTTTCTAAAATGGGTTATTTTGTCAAATACTTATTTTCAATGGTTTGTACAGAAAACAGTGAAAACATCAAAAATCCTATTTTTATAAATATTTTGGAAACAGGAAGCAAAATGAAAATAAGTTTTTGGTAATTATCTATGAAAACAAGAAATGAAAATAGAAAATGTTTGGACCGGACTATTGATAACTTAATTCAAATTCAATAACAACTGTGAATATAAGTCACTGGGAACATTTGATGTTGCAGGTTTCAGAATTCTACAATGATTATTTCTCAATTTTGCAGAACCATCACACATTTGAGAAGTCTGTAAAAATATACAACTAGGAAAGGTCTGTATCATCTCAATTGATCAGAATATAATACCTTATGGCAGTGACACTTGCAGTGTTATGAAGGTGATCACAGAAGTGTAGAGTAGAGATACTGTCAATCTTCTCAAGAGGAATGTCTCAATTTTATAGATTTATAGCTTACGGGATAAGTATATAGCCTTCATCTGTCTTTTTTGGTGGTTAAAACTCATTCTCAATCTCTCGTCTTGTAGATTGAGTTTTAATTCATTTGTAAATGATAAATAAAATTTTGGGTTGGATTTTGTATATAAAATTCTATTACTAGCTTTTGCATTTGTATCTATTGGAGACGTATCGTAAGATCAGGAAGTATATATTTCTGTTGGTTCTTAATAAATGTAATTTTTCTTTTTCTTTTTCTGACCTTAAACTTAGATTAGAGATATTGGTTTATGTAAAAAAAATATTTAATAAATTATATCAAATACAACTTATTGAAGTAAGTTTCATATTTATTAATATTGAAAAAAAGAAAAAGGAAAAAATTATTAACGTAGATTTATAACTATAAGCATTAAAGGTGTAAGTCTACTTTTATGATACATAATCATAATAGTGTTGTGACCGACTTCACATTCACATCCATACGATCTAAAGCAAAAAACATTATGATCATTTTTTTTTCTTTTCATTTTTTGGCCATGGATATTTTAATATAAAAATTATAAAATATATGTAATCAATCATTAGAAAAATAATTTAAACAAAAAATGTAGAGTTACAAATGTTGGTCTAATTTAAAATTAAAGTTATGTTACTTTGATTATATTATATAAATTCAATTAATTTTATATAAATTAAAAAGAAATAATTTATTTTTCAACAATATTCAATATCAACAGACTTATAAGTTATTAAAAGGAGAGAAATATATTATAAAATGTCGCATAAACATTAAAAAATATTATATCGCTAACATAAAGTATATTTCCTATAAAAAAAACATAAAGTATATTATTCTATATTTTTAATTTATTTCTGTCAAAAAAACATATTTTTATTTATTTTAAATGTATTATTAGGGTCAAAAAATTTATTGTTAAAGTAATAAAATAAAATATTTTTGTTTGAAACTAGTTATTATTTTTCAGAGAAAACATTAACCGTTCAAATCAATAAATACTATATCGACTCTTCAATTTAGGATTGCAAACTCAAGTGGTTAGAGACGTCTTCAATTGATGCCTTAAAAGGAAACTCGCACAAACTTGACTTATTTTTATTGGGAGAAAAAGGTCAAAAGAAGACAACTGTGTAAATTCTTGAAGAGTGATAAGAAGGCTGGATGGACTAATCCAATAGAAGTCAAGATGCTAAAAATAAAAACAATTATAATAATCTTCTTTTCTAAGTTTCTAAATATTGTGTTTTATGATTGCAATTGAATAGTTTTTTTTTTATTGATTTAGATAATTTATTTTGAAATGTTTTTTTATATCATATTTCATGAATGACTTTTTCATCGTATTACAAAAAAGACTTTAATACGATGAATATAAACAAATATGTCACAAATAATGTTTTAGACATAAGAGAAGTGACTCTATAATAATAATAAATAAAAAACTCATGTTGAAGGAGATAAGACATGTACTTGAGATGTATTTGAACCTTATCTCAATAGGTAAGTTTGATAAGACTTGGATGATAAATTGGTGTAAGCAAATAAAAACTAGGTCAATGGGACATGGTTGTTGCTCATTATAAGAAATAAGGTTTTTTGTACATTATGCACAAGAAGATATGTTTTTGTGTGTGTTGTGGACTTGAACCTAATCCCTTATGACCATTGTGACAAGACATTATCATAGGGGCCAAAACTCTCGGTTATCTAGAAGATATGTTGATGGGAGATTAATGTTATTCAAGACATAAGTAAAGAATCATGACATAGACGATTGAGCTGTGATTGACCATTTTGAATGATTTTTATAAACAAAGTATTAATAGGTATCCTTCAAAACAAGTTACTAACACAAATCTTTTTTGACCATTGATAAATCAAAATTACATACTATTTGACCAATAGATGATACATGTCAAAATAATATCATTTGACGTTTTTTTTTTAACTACTAGTCAAATTATTACCTTTGACTAATCAATGGTAAAAAGAAATCTATATCGATAAATTATCTTGAAAGAGATTTATATTGATATTTTATTTATAAAAATAATCCAAAATATTCAATCATTGAGCCACATAAGTGATAAGGGATTGGAGGTTCTCACAAAAGTTCAACTTTCAAGCATAAAGGAGTTGATGCTTGAATCTTGTAAAAATTGTTAAAAGAAAAATAACATATCTTTTAAAGGGTTTAATAACAGATTCAATTGGCATATTTAAACAATATTTACATTTTTTTTAAAGTCATGCGAAAATATGACAGCTTTTTCTTGAGAAGATATTTTTATACAAGGAATTAAACAAAACAAAATATGTTTAAGAAGCATAGGAAATTAAATAAAAGTCCAAAAACATGCTTAAAAATGTTTTAATATTAGAAAATGTGTTCATTATTATTTTTTATAATAAATATTATTTCTTAATTAATAAAAAACTTCACATCACCAAATAAAATTCCAATACAAAACTACAACAGTATATAAAAAAGATAAAATTAACTTTTAGTATACCCGTTCTTTAATTTATTTTATCTTTTAATTACTTTTTTAAGTTGAAATATTTTTGAACTATTGATAGTCATACATGAATATTTCAAAGTTCTGAAATTTATTTAAAATACTCTTAAATACAAACGGGCATAAAAATCAAATTTTGACTGCATATTATTTTTTTAACAAAACTACATACTTACATGTCAATCATATCACCACACACTAATACCTTTAAATTATAAATACTACTATTGTAAACTTACAATACATCATAGCTATCTGAAATTTTATAAAATTTCACAAACTTTTCAACTTTAATTTTCTTCTTCAAGAAGTGTTATATTATAAATTATTTAATTTTATTTTATAAAAAAAATAGGACATAACATCATCTATCATTCTCTACTTATGAATAAAAAAATGTGTCAGGACAAACACACCTTTTAATACACTACTTCAAATATCCTCTAAATTCTCATCCTTTCTCATATTAAAAACTAGATTTATTTTAAAAAATATTTTTTTTTATATTAGTTTATTTGATTGAATTTGAATTATCCGTTCAAACATTACATGGGATGGGTGAGGCAAAAGAAGAAACAAAAAGCATCACACCAAATGAATTTATGATTTAACGGTACTAGTACCTTATTTTGTAATGCATAAAACGATTTGAAAATCTTGTCTGTCTCACTCTCAGGAATTTATGCAACAAGACAACGAGACAGGGTTCCCACTTCCAGATCTACTTACTACGTTTCTCTGTTCTGTCACTCATCATTCTGATAGTTTAACTCCTTTTTGTGTAAAGTTTAAAACTTGAAGCAAAACCAACCACCCCATTTGCCATTTGGTGATAAAAATCGATCAATGGAGTTCACTGAATCTTACAAGCAAACGGGTCCCTGTTGTTTCTCTCCCAACGCTCGCTTCATTGCCGTTGCTGTTGATTATCGTCTCGTCATTCGGGAGACCGTTTCTTTCAAGGTTTCGTTTTTTTGATACCCTTCTTCAATTTTCATTTTTGTTTTGTTTTGTGGGTCCCATTGAGTGCACTCTTTCGAGTTTTGAGTTTATGGGACTTAGATTTTTTGGGACACCCATGTTTGTGATTTGTGTTGGGGATTTAAGCTTTTAGGAAGAACATGGGAGTCATGGCTAGGCAACGGGATCTGGGTTTTCTTTGTTGTTTCTTCTTTTTCCATACATGACAAATAAAATCTTTTAGGTTATTTTGCATATGCATATTTCTGAGGAATTAGAAAGTTGTGGTGTAAATGGGGTTTATTTAGAGAGTTGAAGCTTGATGGTTCTTTGTTAGATACTTAGGTTTGTAGGAAAATAAAATGGGGGTGATATCCATTGGAGCATGATGATTTCTGTAGCTAAAGAGGCTGAAATTTTGACTTGGAAGGTGGAACTCAACTAGACACTAGCTTTCATGAAAGTTGATGTTTTAGATTTTTAGTACAGGTAACAGAATTGTTATAGGTACATGAGGGAGTTTATGGTAGTAAAGTAAATTGCAACTTCAAGTGAATGAAGTCTCGGAAAATTCAGGCTTAGGAACAGATAGACTAAATTTGACTGGGAGACGATAATTCCACAGGTTGTGAACATTGCATTGTGATGGCTCAGGCTCATTGAATCCAAATTCCAAGATGGAATGAATGAATTGCAGGTCTGAATTGGGGGGGGGGGGGGGGGGGGAGCTTTGTGCTAATAAACCAGTAGGATTAAATAATGTTTATTGAAGTTTAAACGTTAACTCAGAACACATATGGTATGTAATATATCCTTTGCAGTTTGAGGAATAAAATTTTCAAACTTCCAAAACCATAAACCCTCGGCTCGTTATGAAATCAATCACCTTGATTATTATTATGTCTTACTCTACTTCACCGTTGTTTCTCATATGATCTTTTTATACCAACTTATAATTTTGAGTGTATATGATGCTGTTTCTTCTTTCTTGACTTGATCACTTCATGGAAAATAGTACAAGCTCGTTCTTGATATATGCTGGCTGTTTGATGGTGAATGATGTATATTAAAAAATATGAGTAATAAGACAGTCAGAGTATATTTGGGACTATACTCTAGGTTTTGATGAGATTTATGTTAATTATATACTTCGGTGTCATGCACATATTCCATCTGACTCATTGATTAAGCTGCTTATTTCCAATTATCTGCCTCTAGTTCATGGTTTGCACCAATTCTTTTTGGCTTATGCAGGTTGTGCAGTTGTTTTCATGCTTAGACAAGATTAGCTATATTGAATGGGCCCTTGATTCTGAATATATTCTTTGCGGTCTCTACAAAAAGCCGATGATACAGGCTTGGTCACTGACCCAGCCAGAATGGACATGCAAGATAGATGAAGGACCTGCTGGAATTGCATATGCGAGGTGGAGCCCAGATAGCCGCCACATACTCACCACATCAGATTTCCAGTTGCGTTTAATTGTTTGGTCATTGTTAAATACAGCTTGTGTGCATTTACAGTGGCCAAAGCATCCTTCCAAAGGAGTTTCTTTCACAAGAGATGGGAAATTTGCAGCAATATGCACAAGGCGTGATTGCAAGGACTATATAAATCTGTTATCTTGTCACACATGGGAAATCATGGGCAATTTTGCAGTCGACACTCTAGACTTGGCTGATATCGAATGGTCACCTGATGATAGTGCTATAGTGATATGGGATTCACCACTTGATTACAAGGTAACTTCGTTCTATATATGGAAAGTCTTTATAAGATTGCACCCACCAGCTTAATGTTTTAGGGTAACTGGTTCCATGAAATGGTACTAGAGGCTTTTTGCCCAAGAAGTTACAAGGTCAATTCTTAGTGCCCCCATTCTCTTTGAATTTTTTAGCACAAGGTAGTAGGAGCCTTGTCCTATATAGCTTCAAAGACAAAAGTGCTTCAAAAACTATTCCATCACTTCCTTGACCTGATAAGCTCTTAGGATGACTAGTTTACATTGAAAAAATTATCAAGTCCACTAATTAATAACTATTGTTAAGATCTCACATCATCAAAGCATACGACCCAAGTCCGTATAGTACTTCAATAACCTTCCTTGAGGTATTTTTTAAAGTTGAGTTAGGCATATTTTTTGCCCTCTCTCCGATCCCAGATGCAGTCCAACCCCCGTATCTGATTTTAGATATAATCTGGCCCCATTTCATCCAAGCCAGAATGCAGATTTGACTCTGCACACTTCATACTCTTGTTTCCAAACTCAAGTTGGTTCTCAGTCCCACTGCACCCACTTAAGTTTGACAGGGGATGTTATTGTAATTAATGCAGTCAAATATTTGCATAATCTTCATCATTAAAGCACATGCATTTGATAATCAAAGTTCCATGCATGTCATATATCACATTACACAATATTACAATTCATGTGTTTTCTATATCTATGTATGTGTTGCTTCTAGTCTGTTGCTTTTGTATTACTCGCTGGTTATGCTATAAATTATTGTTGGAAATTTATGCTGTATTTACAATTGCCTAAAACTTAGTCATTTATGTTTGATATAGGTTCTAATATATTCTCCAGACGGAAGGTGCCTTTTCAAGTATCAAGCATATGAAAGTGGATTAGGAGTTAAAAGTGTGTCCTGGTCTCCTTGTGGTCAGTTTCTGGCTGTGGGCAGCTATGACCAGATGCTGCGGGTCCTGAATCACCTAACTTGGAAGACATTTGCAGAGCTAATGCACCCATCTACAGTCCGTGGTCCTTGTTATGCTGCTGTTTTCAAAGTACTCCTTTTAGACACTTCCCCTGTTGATGGTATCACAGATTGAGAAATTTATTTACCTTATCCCTGAAATTTCAGGAAGTAGATGAGCCACTACAACTTGATATGTCTGAACTATGTTTGAGCAATGATTTTTCCCAAGGGCATGATGGTAAGCACAATTGTTGTGGGAACCAACTCTTTTTCTTTGGCCATTGTTTATGCGGCTTGCAAATTGGTTTTCTGTACTTGAATGTTTCTGTAATTTGTGAAGAGTGAAGACCAACTCCTTCCCATGAACAAGCCAGTTACTCATTCCCATGAACAAGCCAGTTACTCATTTCATTAGCCATTGGATTTTTTCTTTCATTATTTTCTTCCTCGTTGCTATAGATGATTTAAAAGTATAAAATCATTCTTGTATGTTTACCAAACAAATTAAGCTTTGGGTGACATGATATTAGAGTCTCTATGAGCAAGTGGTCTAGAGTTGGATCCTTGTTTTACTCATCCTTCTAATAAAAGTTGGAGTTCATCACAAGGTTGTTAGATAGGCATGTGCTCTGTGCATTGTCCACAATTTAAACCCAAAGGCCTTCTGCACGAGGGGTGTGTTATAAAATGAAAGTATGAAACCATTTATCTGCCTTTACCTAACAACTTAAGCTTTTTGGATAGTTAGTTCATGATACTCATTCTTTTGTTTTGTTTCTTTCTTATTTTTCTTTCTGCAAGCAGATTCTCCTGAAGAACCATTTAGAGTCAGGTATGAGGTTATGGAAGTTCCTATCAATTTACCATTCCAAAAGCCTCCTGCTGAGAAACCTAACCCCAAACAAGGAATTGGTAAGCTACACGTCTCTAATTTTCAAATGCCATAAATTTTGAGCTTTCTTGTTACATAATTTAATAATGACATAGAAGCAAAGGCTAGGGTTCTCAATTCCATTATTTGTGCAGTAAATAGGAAGAAATGGAATTTCTTGATTTGGAAATGATTTTCTGATCTGCATGATTTTTGGGTTGCCTAAGTATTAGTGTGAAGCAGAAACATGTCAATAAAGCCAAAGTTTGTAGCTTGAACTAGTGATTAACTTCCCAAGGGCCTGAGTATATCAGGTTGTGAACTAATCAAGTGATGGAAAAACAACCTTTCACGTTTTAGTGAATACTTTGTAAATCTCCATTGGATAGTATCACATCATCATAATATTATTCAGTTTCTATCTTAACATGGTCTCGAGGCAGTGCCATCCACCATGACTTGTAACAGTTTCTTGGTTTATACATTTGGAATCTTTGCCCAACTCAAAAATATATACTAGAGACTACTTTATTATTCTTTCTCTGCAGACAGGAGTCATAAGTTATTGCTATCTTTGGATTGTATCCTTTATTAGTTCTTCATATTCTTTATTGATGATGCTTTGGTGTCTGCAGTATCCCATCAGTTTCCTTTCAATTGTAGTTTACTGAACAGACCGAACCATCTGGTTGTCTTTGGACTCATCGAATGTCTTCTGTTGTTGGTTTTGCATGATAGCTTTTGGAAAAAGCTATAATTAAAGGTTCCTGTATGACTCAACTCATTTTTATTGAAGGTATTTTGTCATGGAGCAATGATAGCCAATACATATGTACTCGTAATGATAGTATGCCCACAGTACTTTGGATATGGGATATTCGACATCTTGAGCTTGCTGCAATCTTAGTGCATAAGGATCCTATCAGAGCAGCAGCTTGGGACCCGGCATGCACACGCCTTGTTCTTTGCACCGGAAGCACTCACTTGTATATGTGGACCCCATCTGGTGCCTATTGTGTTCATGTTCCTCTACCGCAGTTTACTATAACAGATCTGAAATGGAATTCTGATGGCAGTTGTCTACTTCTTAAGGACAAGGAGTCATTCTGCTGTGCTGCTGTACCCTTGTTGCCAGAATCTAGTGAGTACAGCTCTGATGATTGACGATCACAAGGGAATGAAACAAAATGGTGTTAAATATGAATGACCCTGTATTTCTGTGCATCTGGTAGACAAGATTCCAAGGTTTATGATCATACAAAATCCTGCTGGTGTAAAGGGTGTGTTTGGATGGAGTATATTAAGAAGGGAAAGTAATTTTCAAGAGAAAAAAAAGGCTTGGTTGTTATTGTTGCCTCCAGTAGCAAGAGAAAAATGTATGGTGGTTATTGTTTTTTATCAAGCATTTTGAGGAGGAGCAATGGAGCAAAGCTATGTAGGAGCTCTAGGGAAAATTCAATGGCCATCCCGGCCATTGTTGTAGCAGCATAGATTAAATTGAATATTAAACAGCATTCTTTCCTGTTTGATTTTTAAGGTGTAATGCTGTTGATTGGAATGCCATCTATTTATCTATCTATGATATTTTTAAACTTAAATGGGAAGTAATGCAATTGCCTCGTCAATTTCCTTCTATGCTTAAGCAATTTTTAACCATTAATAAGCTCCTCCTTCTCTGACTTTTCAACAGCCTTCTGTCATATTTAATGTAATTCAATATAGTTTTTGTATTGTTTTGGTCGCCCGTGGATCGACCTATAACTTAAGTCTTTTCATACTCACACATTCAAAGTTGAATGACTGCATATGGTTCAACAAAATACAAATTAATGCCTAGATTTTTTTAACTTAACAAAAGTGTGTCTCTAGTAAAAATTTTAACATTGATTTGGATTATGATTTATTATTTTTTAGTTCCTAGGATCTTGAATTTTCATTGGGTTCCTAATCTAAATTTTGACTAATCAAAGTGTTAGAACTTTTTTTCTTTCTGTTACCACTTTTTTTTAATTGCCATTAATATTTTTTTAAACACTGTCACATTAATTTTTAGTATTATGATAAAAGAAAATAGTAAAGTATCAAATTAGTCTCTCACTTTTGGAGACGCTGTCAATTTGGTCCCTGAGATTTAAAAAATGTCAAAATGATCATTGACTTTACATTCTGTGTTTGTCACGTTAGTTCTTGTCGTTAGTAGTCTCTTAAATGTGTGATGTGGCACGTTAAGTGCCACCTGGACGCACACGTGTAACTTTCACATCAGTTTCTTCTACTTGTCACATAAGGAGAGACTAAATTGACATTAAAGATACTAAAATGGCATAATTTAGGTGATCATCTTTTTCCTATTCACCCCTAAAGCCTCTCTCATTCATTATTGGAACACACACATCACACATTTACTATCGGTGTAAGGAGACTACTAACGGCAGTGACTAATGTGACAAACGAAATGTAAAGTCGATGATCATTTTGATATTTTTTAAATCTGAGGGACCAAATTGACAGCGCCTTCAAAAGTGAGGGGGACTAATTTGGTACTTTACTCTAAAAGAAAATGTTAGTTTTTATTATTATTTTATGATTGGTCATTTAAAGATAGGTCACAACATGTGAAGAATATGTTTTCGGCCATGGAAGTCACGGGTCACTAGCTTTTTAAAATAGAAAGGCCATTTTCATTTTGTTTGTATAAAAAAAATTAAAAAGGTCATTTCATTTTGGACAAAAATACCAAATTGGATCCTTTTTATAATTTTTTTTTATCAAAATTGGTCTGTTTTGTAATTATTTACTTTATGGGTCTTTTTTTTTACTACAACGCGCCTATCCAAGGAGCATGTTTCACGAGAAGCTGACACGTGGCATGACGTGACTAGGTGACAGGGGTGGTGGGATAAGGGGAGGAAGTGGTGGCCTGCCAGGCACGACCACTAGTGGTGGCCAGCCTGACACTTCCTTCTTCCCTATAAAATTTCTCTTCCTCCGTTTTATTTGCGCTACGAAATCGTTAAAATAAATTAACATCAACAAATTACTCAAAATAAATTAAATTACTGTCAGAACAAATTACTACTTCGCACACTCATGATGCAAAATAATCGGCATTTATTTTTAACGTCTATGTAAATTTTGGCTATTAAAAAAATATACCAACATCAATAATTATGAGCTTAACTAATAATAATAATAATGTGGTGAACATAAAAACTACTACAATAAATAATTGTTGTCATCAACAAACAAATATAACATATATAAACACAACATAATTATAACCAAAAATTAAATTATTAAGTTACAAAAAATTACTATTTATCACAAAAAAATATAAACAAAATTATTATTTCATTTTATAGTCTGTGTCAATTTGTTTATGCACCTACAAAATATAATCATTATTATCATCAACAGAATAAATATTAAATAATGTTATAATATATCGAAGATAAAAAATATTTACTAGTTTTGAGCAAAATTTCTGACAATAATTTAATTTATTTTGAGTAATTTGTTGATGTTAATTTATTTTAATGATTTCATAGTGCAAATGAAACCGAAGACTAAGGGTTTTATAGGAAAGAAGGAAGTGCTCGACAGGCTACCACTAGTAAGCAGACCACCACCTTCCTTGTCACCTAGTCACGTCATGTCACGTGTCAGCTTCTCCTGAAACGCGCTCATCGAATAATAGGTACGTTGTAGTAAAAAAAGAGATCCATAGAATAAATAATTACAAAACAGACCGATTTAGTAAAAAATTTATAAAAATGACCTAATTTGATATTTTTGCCTTCATTTTGTCCTTATTTGTTGTCAACTAACTCAAAACATAATCCAAATACAAATGAGCGAGGCTTATTTGTTCATTCATTCAATATCTGGTGCAAAGTTTCAGTATTTCCCAAAAAAACAGTTATGGATCTCTCCGTTTCTTTCTCCAAAACCCGTCCTCCTCCGTTCTCTCCCTCTTTCTGCCGTCCAATCACTCCGCAACTGCTGCGATTCTCCCGAAACTCCGGAACCTTTCGCCGCCGTTGATTTCCCGCCAAAACAAGCTCGCGGTCACAGCCATTCAGGTTTCGGATCTATCCGAGAATTACGACGATTCTGTCCTCGAAGACGTTCCGCACCTCACCGACTTCCTTCCCAATTTGCCGGTACCACTCCGTTTCTTATCGTTTTCAATCTGTTTCCATGATTGTGATTTTGTGGACAAGCACGTAAGACATAAAAAAATGTAGAAATTGTAATAAATGACATGATTATATGATTTATTTTATGTAAATTCTATTTTTCGTTTTGTAGATAAAAATATATGAGAAATTAAATTATGCAATGAGAGTGTAAAATAACAGTTCACAATTTATAATTATGATAATTACTTTAAAAGTTGATATTTGTGATGAGATTGCACCACCATTAAACTCTAAATATATTATTATGTAATTATAATTTTTGATATTTCAATTAAACTTATTTTCATCCACTGTCAATGCAAAGATTTTACACTTTGAATTGTAAACCAATCATAAATCACCCTATAACTTTTGAAATCATACATAACAATTTATATTTTAAACTTAAAAAAATCTATGATTAGATTTAATTGTAAAAACTTTTATATTGTAACATGGACTATTTTATCTCAAAATAAATTATAATTTTTTATATTTTTTTCCAAAGATAAAGTAGACATACTTTTATCCATGGAGATTAAACTGAGTTAGTTAGATAAGGGTGCATGAATTGTTGTAAATTCTTGACATTGTCTTTAATTCTTATTGATAAAACAAAAATGTTGTGAAGAGTGAAGTCTACTGCAGCAGAAATCGGACTATCATATGCATGTTTTTTTCAAATAAAATAAATGCATATAACTTCCAGTAAAATTGTGGCTTATTGAAAGAAAAAATACAGATTAATCTATCAACATATAACAACCTCGTAAATTAATCTATCAAACATATAGAGAGGATAACAAAAGCTTGGGGGAGTGGGTTAAAATCACAATCTGTTTGCAATGGAGTAATGCTGCTGAATAATATTGTACACTTTATAATTTACCAAGAATTGGAAAAAGAATAAATTCTGAATTGATGACTACACAATCATAACATTACATAACAGAAAAAATCCCTCATCAGATAATGTCTATAGAAGTTTTAGGTTAGAACATATTCATATGTCCTTTACATTCATATAACATATTCAGGACTCAAGGGGTAGCCATCATACATTATTTTGAGGCACTTTGAATGGCTAGCTTGAGGCAAAAAGGCAATCATGACCTATAGCATTATTACTTTTTCAGTTTTTTGTTTTTTTTAGAAACACAGTATTCCTAAACCCTTTTGGTTTAGTGTCCTGATGACTGAATAGTGCATGTTCATTGAATCAAGTGCATTTCATTGAAAAACTCATTTCTTTTAGTTAAACTTAGTTCATCAATTATATTGGAAAGTGATTTTGACAATTATCTTTTTTTTTTTCTTAAACTAAGAATTTCTCAAGAAAGATAGGAGAGATACAATGCAAGATGATAAAAAATCATAAAAAATGTAGGTTTTCTTTCTTTTTCTTGCTTTGTTCTGCTACCATGTAAAGACTGAAACTTAATATTTCTTGTGTATGTATATCACGGGAAGAGTGTTTGGTATTTTTATTTATGATATATACTAATTCTTTTACTTGAGTGAAATTTAGTAATTGTAGCTAGTCGTTTATATATGAACACTGTCTACTTTCAATGGCATTCTTTATATTTATTACAATAGTATATACTTGGACAGAGTAAGCATTTTTTTTTGTTATTACTTGTTTGTGTTTGGCTCCAGGTGATAGACAAATCTTTTGGATTTAATACTGCTGTGGAAGAAGCCCACATAGCCATTAACGCTGCACATGGGGAGGTTGAAAATGTTGAAAATGGAGTTGGAATTGTCGAGCTGATGCTGATGGGCAGATACAATGCTAAACAATATTTTCTTCTCTTTTTGTATTGCAATTCTAATTTTCTAAATAATTTTATTCAATGAAATGATAAAAAATGGGAGCTTTTTCCTATGAATGAAATATTGGTATCCGATCTTTAAGCATCCTATTTCTCTTTTCAGAGATATACTTTACAAGCTTGCGTATGCAGGTTTCATTGCAATGTATGCAACATTGGCAAGTCGAGATGTGGTAAGGCATTTTCCCTATCTCAGAATTTATCAGTAGTTATGACGTTTGGTGAACTGATTCTTTTAGTAGTGTAAAATTTGTATTTCTCTTACTGTTTCTTTTTGCCATGTCACAAATTAGTCTAATGGACCATAAGCTGGAGGACTTGTAAAATAAAGAGATATTTATGAAAAGTGTACCCTATCTAGAGCTCACTGGTCTTATCCCATGGCTTTTGACCCCTCTCCTTCATCCTCTGCCATTTCAGGCTTCGCCGCTAAACTCTCATCCTCTGTTGTACGGAGATCTTCACTCTTCTGTTCTAGTGATAAATCCGATAATTTTTTCTTATCAAATCACAGAAGTTAGATAAGAATTTTCTCTTGTGACGTCAACAAATTGAACCAGTCATCAAGACTCATCGCCTTCATTACTTTGTGTTTGCTCCTCAAATTCCTTCTTGATTTCTCACCGAACAAGAATTGCATCAACCCTGAGTATCTTGTGTGGAAACGAACAGGATCAAATACTTCTTGCTTGGCTATCTTCCCTTTTGATAACTGCTAAATAATTATATTCTGATAATAGAAAATGAAGTAAAATTATCTTTAAAATAATTATTTAGCAGTTATTTGCACTTAAATGTTAAAGAATTGATGTTTCGTGGAATCTTGGCTGCAAATATAAAAATTGGAGGTGTTATAAGTAAAAAATGGGAAATAACGAAGAAAAAAAGAAGAAATTAGAAAAGGCCCAGCCCAGCCTCTCGCTTAGCGCACAGCTCACGCTAGCGAGACAGACGACACACGCGCTAAGCGAGGCGTTAAGCACGAGAGTCAGAACTTGCGCTCACCGCGCAGCACGCGCTAAGCGCGTGCGACAGAAACAGAACGCGCTAAGCGCACATCACGCGCTAAACGTGCGATCCAATAGAAGCTGCGCGCGCTAAGCGAGAGGAGCTGCACGTGCTAAGCGAGAGGAGCTCGCTAAGCGCACGATCTTAACGCGCTAAGCGAGGAATCTCGTGCTAAGCGAGCCTACGAAAGTCCAAAGCTCACTTCAACATCTATAAATCGAGAGTCTGGTCAAGGGGAAACGACATACTGAGTCTCAGAACACTCTCACTACTACCTAAAGTCTGAGAACTCTTTCTCTCCTTTCTTTTATCATCTTTATCCCTCTCTTTCCTTCACCCCAGCCTTCATGATCATGAGTGGCTAAACCCCCTAGTTAGGGTCTGACAGACCTAAAAGAGAGTAACTTCTAATTAAGGTCTAAAGAAAGTATGCATGAATCAGTTTTAAGGATTAGACACTCGGAACAGGATAACTTTTAATAGAATCACAAGAAAAGATTTTATAAAAAAATCATTACTAGACATAGAATGATAATTTTATGTCCATGCATTTATGCGAACATCTAAAATTTTGACTTCATGCATTTTATTTGTTGAATCTGTTCAAATGGATTTGAGAGATAGATAAATAAAATAGGCTTGTCTGAGGAATTAGGGGCAAGTAAATGAATAGATGTGGGTAGAATAGATACAATTGAATTGATAAAGAAAAATCTTAAACTCATACATTTTAAGCAAAAAGGCATGCTAGGTCTTAACACTTGCATTTCATTGAATTTCCTTTCTTAATTGTTCTTTTTTTAATTCTCTTGCTTTTTATTACTCACTTATTGTTTCCTATTCTTTCTTCTATCCCTTTCTCTATTAATTCTTCACTTATAAATTGAAAAATATTCATGATAAGTACAATACAAAATCTTTATGAAATTCGACACTCGAACTTCCGAGATTTTATTATTTAGACATTTGGTACACTTGTCAAACTCCTAACATCTTTCCACCTCCAAACTTTGTAGGGTTCTTGGTTGTGTTGATGAATACCAAATTTGGGACAAAATCCATCCCTATTTTCATCATTAAACTCCAACAAACGCACGGCAGTTGCATTCTGAGTTACGCCATTCTTCTCTCGTCAATAGCCCCATGAACAAATTCCTGCTTCGAATCAAAGCCCTAGTTGATTTGCTCTACTCTGTTGGAGATCCAGTTTTGCCAAAGGAGAATTTGGGTGCTACTCTCTAAGGTTTACCTCAAGAGTTTGACTCTGTAATTCCTTTGATTGAAAGTCACAGTGATGAAATTACTATCGAAGAGGTTGAAGGCCTCATTGTTGCTCAGGAACTGCGATTGCAGAAATATTTCAAGAAAACCTCATCAGACTCTACCTTCTCTGGATCTCTATCAATTTGACACAATCTGTTTCTCAGATCCCTACCACTTCTTTTGATCAAAACAGAACATCAATTTTCCTCTGATCAGAATCAATCTTCGCCATTTACTTAATATTGTGGTTCTGGTTGGAGGCTGTTTTGGCCATGGTAGGGGCCGTGGCGGTTGGGGTTCTGTTCACTGACATGTGCACTTCAAGTTTGGGCACACTGCTTTTGTTACGTGCTGGAAACTGAAAGCTGAACTTCGAGGGTCAGCACCTCCAGAAGAAGAAGAAGAAAACTAAGGGAGAAAGGAAATTTTGCTATTTTCATTCATGCCTGATTTGGTTATTTACATAGGTATTTATAGAACTCTTGCTAACAGAATGGGATTGGATTACATGCAAGAATATTCTGCACTAACAGAATTTGTCGTATTTGTCTAGCTATAGGAGACAATTCCAAATCAAGCTAGATACGATATTGGTGCTGCTGATGCTGAAGATGAAATCCCGAGCTGTCCTCATGCCTAATCCTTCAGGTACTTAGGTCTTGTAGTTTTCCTTTTGGGCTTTCCTGCTACTTGCACCCCTGCTTGCACCTTTGGTTCTTTCTCCTTGAGTATGTCTTCTGCTGCTCCTTATCACTTCCCTAACAGCTTTCATGAGTTTCCCACAAATCTTTTACATTTATTTTAATTACACAAGATCACCTTAATGACGGTTTCCTACCACTAAGGCACTACCATTAGCTTAACCAGTTAGTCTTTTTGTAAGAAGTCTCATATGTTATTGAGGAGGAGATCTAAATATTTTTGAATTTTACATTCTATTGTATCATATCAAAAGGAAATTTAGAACTTAGTTACTTCTAAAAGATTAGACAAAGAAAAGGTATAGAGAGTTATGCTAGGATATACATCATCCTGGCTCCTGTGGAGTTGGCTCTGATGATCAACACTTACATTAGTCATAAAGAGCTGGAATCTGCTTCAATTGGACAATTTTATTCATCTAACGGGATATACATTTCATCAACGCATGGACATAAAAAAAAGTTTACATTTATTCATTTAATTCAGCGAACTATAAGAGTAGTATGACTTTATATTGGAAAAAATCAAAGTCCCATATTAGTTAGGTCAAGATAAAATATATAAATATGGGACAATCCTTACTATATAAGTTAGTTTTTGGGGTTGAGTTAGACTCAAATCTACATTCTAAGGTGGTATCGGAGCTTATCCTAGATTCATTCAAAAGGTCACCTGCCATGTTATCCACATACCAAACCCAAAAGTAAATTAGGTTCAAACTCACATTTTAAGACTTTAAATCTTGATCCTCTATGTATGATTTATATGGCTTACATTTATTCCTCTCACTCATAAAAATGACTCTCACTAGATATGCTCTCTATATATGTATGCCTGTGTCATAATAAATTTGTTATTTGATATGAAAAATAAATTAATATATTTTCTAATAATAGATATTACATTTTTTATGTAACCTTCTAAAAGTCAAAAACATTGTAATTGAATTGATATTATTCTAATCTGAGAAGTTCAATAGGTTAGAGATTAAAAATAATTAGTTTAATATGAGAATTTAATATTTTAAACATGCTGATGTGGGTCATAACATGATAGTTTATATTTGTAAAATTTTGAAATCAGTTAGAGTAGTTCTTCACTACTTTTATTTAAAATCAAATAATGATGGGGGCAGCTTGTTACTTCTCTATTCAAATCTTGAATTTTGTTGTTTTTATTTTTATTATAAAACTTTATTTTCATAGATCCAACATACATGATTCGGGCTATTGCAAGTAATGCCTCGGACAACATTTACTGCACTCTTCTTGCTCATGGTGCTGTTCATGGAGCTATGGCTGGATATACTGGCTTCACAGTCGGGCCTGTGAACAGTAAACAGGCTTATATCCCAATTGCCGTGAGTGGTTCATTCCATTAGCTCATTTTTATATTCAATTCACGTAAATTACTTTTATTGCTAAAAATTATGCTGCGCTTAACAATTTTAGTATTTTGTGGTTGTTTTGTTTTAATTATTTTCTGATACATTTTTGTATTTTTTTTAACCACCTTTAGATTTTTCTAACTCAAATATCTTCTGTAGGTTATTAGTTTTTACAGATTACAATTCAATAGAAAACCTTCCTAGACTAAAACAGCAAGGATTGTGGAATAGAATAATAGTATATATGAAATATCTTTTGAATTTAGCCATAGAATGAATTCCATGACTTCCAGACTTAGCATTCATTCTCATCATTCAAAAGGCTAACTGTTCCAAATGCACGAGCTGCACCCCTGTTAGAATAAGCCTTGTAGTAGTTTTGATTCTTATTGTTGAAGAAGCTTTCCTAATGTCCACCTGGATTCTCCGCTAACTGTTCCAAATGCACGAGCTGCACCCCTGTTAGAATAAGCCTTGTAGTAGTTTTGATTCTTATTGTTGAAGAAGCTTTCCTAATGCCCACCTGGATTCTCCTCTAACAACCTGCTATGTTTTCTTTCCATTTGGCAATCTTCTACACAAGCAAAAAATATATATATTTTCTTTTATTCTGATATGCATCGAGGAAAATACCATAAATGAGTCTTTTGAAGAGACTCTCTTTTATTGGAAAAAAAAAACTGAACTGATCTAACTAGGACTAACCATTTAGAAAAGTTAGATAGTAGATGACTGAAGAGAAGAAAGCTTGCCTGCCAGCCAGGCACAAAAATCAAGATGATTTTTTTTTCTTGAAAAAAAATCCCAGGAGGTTGATAAAATTTCTTGAATTTGAACTCTGGAAATAGACTCACCACGAAATCCACTTCCTCCATCTGACACTACAGCATCATTATCAAGAAAACTGAAGCTCTTTTTAGTTCCATTACAAACACCATCTGAGACTTTTCAAGATTAAGTTGAATCTGGCTATCAACTTTTATAACATACTCCATTTTTCTTTTCTTATTATAACTGGATATCTTAAGTGGAAAGACATTGATAGTTTGATGATAATTGTTCTATATATAACTACTTTCTCTTAAGTGTGTATGATTTATTGGAAGGACTATCTTGGCACTTCACTATTATGGGAAATAATTATTGGCCTTTCACTCATTTAGAGGAGGGATCTAGTTATTTCAAGAATAATTTTAAAAAAGTTACTCTTCATCTTAATCATTGATTTTCTTGAAATCGAATGGTTAAGATTAGTTACTTACTATAATTATTAGATTTCAAGAAAATGAATGATGAAGATGTGAAATCATTCTAAAGAATTATTTTTGGAGTAAGTTAATTCCTTCTCGTTTAGGTAACTGGAAATTATGTCTTGTTTCTCAATCTCATATGTTATGCTTTTATTTGTTTTTCCTCGCATTATGATCTGATCATCGAACATCTTGTTGCAGTGTGTGATGGAGAAACAAAATAAGGTCAAGCTGACTGATAGGATGTGGGCTAGACTTCTTGCATCGACGAATCAACCAAGTTTCGTTGCCTATGATCAAGAAAGAGTCGAGAAAGATATAAATAACATGAATATTACCTCTCAAACTAGATTTAATAGGTATTTTGATTGATTGATGCGAATTGATTAGTCAGAGAATGGATTATCATTTAGCATATGGGGGCTGATAGTACCCATTCATTTATTTGTATTTTATTAATTGGGCAGTTGACATGTTGAATGAAAATCAGAATTTAATAAATTTATATACCAGCATGATAGTTCCACTACACGATACGCCCACACTCAATCTGTACACTTTACGCGCCTAGAATGTGTTTATTTACATATTAAAAAAATGGTTAAAAACTGTTTTAAAGAGCTTCATATTAGCATTTGCATTTGCATTTAGTGAGCAAGCATAGCATGATTTTGCTATATTGTTTTCGTGTACTTGATGAAATCAATTTTTTTTTTTTATGTATTTCGTGTGCTTCTGTTTTATTTATTTTTAAAATGCTCTAAATGGCTAAATATGGAAATATCATGCTATGGTTATCGTACTTCTCTGAACGACTTAAGGCTTCATCTGCCTTAATCTAACTGCTTTGAAATGGTTTTCAGCATGGATTTAGACTAGTCTTTGGATGATGCATTAACATATGGTGCATGATACTGCCTTTTTTTTTTTTTCTTTTTTCTTTTTTCTTTTTTGTATTTCTTAATAGGGAAGTTGACATGTTGAAATAGCCTCTTTGCTTATGGTGACACGGCTGCAGCCACAGACATAAATGAAACTAGAATACATATAACAATATCAATGTCTTACGTCAGTCTTGTGTTTAAAAAGTGAAATTCCACATTTACTTGCTTATAAATTCTGTTTTAATAAAATTAGAGAAAATAAATTATACAATTCATAATATAAAATAATTTTATATTGTCATCTAATCATAACTAAGTGATAAATTTATTGACTTTTATGATAACTACTTTAAAAGTTATATCAACAATGATTTATAATTGGATACAACAACAACAACAACAACGCCTTATCCCACTAGGTGGGGTCGGCTACATGGATCAACTTCCGCCATAAGAAATATACTGAATCAATTCAATTGTAACTTCAAATATGGAATTCAAATCTATAAAATAAGAAATGATATTCTAAATCATCTAACTTATTTTTATTTCTCGAATGGAGATATCTATAAATCAGGATCTTAATGCATATAGATACAAATGGTCCAATGGAAGCAATAATTTTCAGAAATATTTGGATTATTTTATTATTGTGCATGATCATTAAAATCATAACGGAAAATAAAAAAGTGATTTAGAGGAAATGAGACAATCTTGGCTTGTGTCTACTAACTGTTATACTAGTTGCAGCGACATTTGCACAAAACTAAATTATATCTGTACCAAACAGGAAAATAAAAAAACTTTATTTGTCAATTGTATTAGAGATAAGATCTATGACTTCTATTCTGCTTTGCTTGTTTTGGCTAAACCACTGCGCAAGTGTATGGACTATACATCTGCCTACGAGGGTGCTTTGATGTGATTTGTTTAAAATATCAAAATTAATGTCCTTAAATGTTTTGATACAAGTTGAAAGATGAGTGTCCAAATGTATTAATCATATCATTAAAGCAGCAGCCTTTTTTCTAGCTTGCAATGCAATGTATACTAATCAGCAAGATACATACCAAAAACAACTTGCTGACTCTTGGCATTGCAAGTTGCCAAGTTTCTTGTCCCTATTTGTTTACTTGATTTATTTTCCCTTGTAGAAAACAGCTGTAATGCTAGCTGCCAATGACCAAGTTGAGTATCTAACTAATAATGATTTTGTTGCTTCAATGTGGGTTACCACAGAAGACTATTTAATTTGGATAAGATTATGTACGTTTAGTGTGACAACCGTGTATTAAGGACTCCATTCCCATCAACTAGACACACGTAACTAGATAATCAATTCCGATGTATCTTGTCGAAAAAATTAGTTCAGTTGTTAAGGATCAGACTTATATCTTACTAAGACATGAATTTGAATCTCACTGACGATTTTAAAGACCTTCTTGGTGGCTGATATGTAAATACCTTATTCTTTGAGTCTTATGGCTTACTAGATAAACTCTGGAATCCAACTCGTCTAAACTTTTTCTCAGATAAAAAATATCTGATGTATCACATCCAAAAGTAGGGCCCCTTTTTTAGTATATATATATATATCTTTTCTGCATCACAAATTCAACCTCCTACTCCTTCCAAAAATTCTTAAGGATGGCCACAGCAGAAGAAATTTCAACTTTGAAACTGTTGCGCCAATATCTCTTGGGGGATATTTCAGACCCTTTTCTCACCAATCTCATTCCAGTAAAACTTGAAGACCCCTCATCAGGACTTGATATGGGTTCAAACTTCTCAGAACAAAGCAGCTTCTGCAAGTTTCTGGAGTGCTTTGATTTTGAAGCAGAAGTGGTAGGTCTCACTTCTCATCATAAGGTCCAAAGCTCCATTGCAACAAGTCCACCCCAGAATTTCAATTTTCCAGAAGAACCAATGGTGTCAATGAAAAAGGAAGCAACATGTTATGCAACAAGGCATTACAGAGGAGTGAGGAGAAGGCCATGGGGGAAGTTTGCGGCAGAGATTCGCGACCCCAAAAAGAAAGGGAGCAGGGTGTGGCTTGGCACATTTGACACTGAGATTGATGCTGCTAAGGCTTATGATTGTGCTGCCTTCAGAATGAGGGGTCATAAAGCCGTGTTGAATTTCCCTCTAGAGGCTGGAATGTCTCATCCAGAGCCCAACAGCAGTGGCAGGAAAAGGAGAAGAGAGTACACAACAGCTGCCACAAGTTCAAGGCATGTTATGTCATGAGAAATAATTCAGTGTGGGAGAACCATGTTTTTCTTTTGGCATTTTTTGCCAGTTACACAAGTTAAAGCAAGGTTTTATAGTTACACTACAGTTGAGCATGATGAGATCTGTTATTTAAATCCTTGAGTTATGGTTAAGGGTGAAATTGAATTAAACCCAAGAATGAAACAGCTCATAAAGAAACCTACTTCTACTTTTTTATACAAGGCTCTCAAAGTAGAATGTGTGATAGTCACCACTCACCTTAGTTCATTAGATAATGAGGAAAATTCTTATTGCATCTTAACTTTATCTTTATTCTCAGGATTACTAACCATATCGATAGTGGCTTGTTTTCATCATTTACTGTAATAGTCAGCTTTTTTCACAAGGATAAGGTATTATGGGATGTTCAGTGGAGTATTTAAGTGGCTTGGCTTTCCCTTCTTAATTGGCAGCTAAGTTATAAGGGAGGGTTTCCCAAGTGCTTGGATATGACAATGATTTTTGCTTTCCTAGTTACTTAATTATAATTATAGGATTTATTAGAATTTATCATTTCCTATTTTTTACTCAAATTTTACTTGTAAAGAATGTACAACGACTTGTGAATATAAATGAGGAAAATAATCTTGTCTCCTATCTTGACATGGTATCAGAGTCATCTAGGCTTTCACCAAGAGTGGGTGCTAACTGCTAAGAGTGTGAAAATGGCATAAAGTCATACAGAAAATGACTGATCAAATATGGAAAAAATATAGAAGAGAAATGTGAGTCATAATGATTAGAGATGGTGAAGAAAACTCCATCTCCATTGAGTTCAAACGACTACCCAGGAAGTGTGGTCATCTAAGTTGAGTTACAAGGTGAGGATTATGAAGAATGTTCATACAAATATTGCTCAAACTTTGGGATGGCTGCCTCGGCAAAAGATGCAGACAAAGGCAGGTTCACAAGCCTGAGCAAATTCTAGTTGATGCGTTGAACAATAATAAAAGAAATAGTGCTAAAAGGATGATATTTAAAGAAACAATGTGGATTATTGATACAAGAGCGTCTCATCACAAGAATGAAAATTTGACACTTTAATTTCGTGCAAGAATTGCCAAATGGAGAGCAAGTAGTGACAACTAAGGACGAAATTGTGATCCTTCAAACTTAGCAATGTTTTATATATACGTTCCTATATTGAATTGTAACTTAACCTCAGTGTCTCAATTGGTAGATGATTGCAGATATTGTACAATTCAGTTTCCTAAATTTATGCTATTCAAGAACTTGCCTTGAGGACGATGATTGGAGTGGGCGAACAAAGAAACGAGCTCTACTATTTTAGAGGAGTTCGACATGAGAAAGCTTAAAAACTTGGCAAAGTATCTTTGTTTGATTTTTGGCATTGACACGTATGACATCCTTTATTGAAGAATACTTAGTTAATCTCAAAGGTTAGTAGAAAAAAATAAAATTATTCTCATAGTAACTATTTTTGAATTCCTAAGGTTTTGGGGTGTTTCGGTGCATGGTGATGAAGAAGAGGTTGTGTTTTTTTTGGGTAATGTGAGTTTGAAGACAAAAATGAAGTGAAGAGAGAAAGGGAAAACAATATATACGCAGATCTGACTGCTAAATGTTGGCGGAATGACAAATCCTTAATGTTGTTGACGCTGAACACTGAACAGTCTCTGACTTACATAATTTAGAAGTTTTTTTTTTTTGTATCCAGAAAAATAAATCCAAAATTCTTGTAACATATAAGTGTTCTGGATTACTCAATCCAGAACTATGTTAGAAGAATTCGGGAAGAGCAAATTTATAGGGCCAACTTACTGTTTCCGCTATCTAACATAGAAGAAGGAGGAAGACAGAAAGAGGAAAACAACTATTGTTTCATTGACAGACGGGGGGAGAAAGAAAGGTTAACTTGGGGATATAAAAAATCATGGGGTGCAGGAAGTAAAGGCCTGTTTCATTCTTATCATTGGGCTTGTACAAGCCCAACTTTTCTTTTTGTTTACACTTCTATTGGTTCTTGCTATTTACTCTACCATTTTTTAAGTATATCCCCATATCCCCCTTTTTGTCTTTCAATTACCAATTATATAATTTTTCTTAAAAAAGTACACCCCTTTAAATTTTTAGAAATGTATTTTTGGAATTACATATATCCATTCCAAAAATGTATCTCCGAAACTATAACTCATACTTACAGAGATATACTTTCATAATAATTATATGTTTTTCAATAAAATATCACCGAAGAATTAAAATAGTTGGCGATAAATAAAAAATGATAAGCACTTTATCTTATACCTATCTTTGTTAGTTTTATTTTCAGCATATCATTAGTGTGCTTTAAATCTTATCTAAAATTTTATTTTCATCTTATCTTTATTATTCCTTAGACCCTAATTTTAAACTATTTTCACCATATATTCATTATATAATACATCATTTTCATCATTATTATACAATATTTTGTGTTTTCCTTCATGTGACAATGTGTTTTAAGGTAGTTCATCACTAACTTCACATGACACTAAATCATAGATGTAGACTTGGATTAGAAAATTGATGAACGCACTTAAAGAAAAGAAATCATCGCCAAAAGATTTGCTTTGTAATTAAAGTATATAATATATGAAGTTAGTGAAGAAAGTACATTGAAATGTAGTGTCACATGAAGGAAAACACAAACTATTGTATAATAAGGATGAAAACATAATATTATATAATGAATATATGGTGAAGTTAAAATTAGGGTTTAAAGAATAATAAAGATAAGATAAAAATAAGATTTTAGATAAATTTAAAGAACATTGATGGTATAATGAAAATAAGACTAACAAGTATGAATATAAGATAAGCATTTATTATTTTTTTTATTTCTCGTCAATCATCTTATTTCTTAAGTTATATTTTATTAAAAATATATATCTATTTTGGAAGTATATATCCAGACCTATGAATCATTTCGAAAATACATTTTTGAAATAGATACATGTAATTCTTGAAAAATATTTCTAGAAAACAAAAGGCATGCACTTCTTTAAGCAAAAGGGTATAATGGGTAATTGATTAGGAAATTAAACTGGGGTTATAAATAGTAGGAGCCCTTTTATTTTATGTCTTGATAATTTATCTTATTTAATATCCAAAATCAATTTTTATATTCAATTAAAGTATTTGTTTTGTACTCTTGTGAGGTTAGGGTTCCACAAGCCCAAAAGACCATGTTTTGTTTAATTGCTGAAATAAAATTATAAAAATAAAAGACTTTGTAATATATTTTTAGTACTGTAATGTACTGTTTTTTATTTTTATTTTAATCCTTATTTTTTTTTCTCAAAATAGTCTTGTAAAATTTCTCTTTAGTTTTATTCCTTACTATTTTGTTTTGTCTTTTTAATAAATCCCATTTGTAGGTACTTAATAACTGAGTATAACCATTATAAACAACAAGAAGACCAAAAAAGTAATTAGGAATTTTCATTTTCAGTGAACAAGAACTGCAAGACCATCGAGTTGGTATCTATTAAATTTTTTTATCTCCAACATACGATTCATAATAAAAATGGGAAATATGTGGCTGGGATTAAGATTGATTTTATACTTGAGAGAGGTGCGTGGTGGTGACCATATTAGAGAAGCTAACACCTACCTATGATTGTAAGAATGCCAATTGTTTGGGTTTAAATTAACTTTTTTTTTTCCTAACAAGACCATTGCTGAGTAAGTGATACAGGAGGAAATATAACAGAGGCAAGCAATGACACAGGAAGGCACACAGCAGAGGCAAGCAACCAACATGATGAGGTGCAACAAGCAAATCAGGTCAACAAAGAGCAAAGGGAGCAAAAGCCCAAGAGGAGGGTAGCAAAGCCAGCATACCTTAGAGATTATGTCTGAGATAGTGGGATGGGCACTATAGGAATTCTGTTAGAGTAATTACAACAAGTGGGAGACAATATTAACAACTTTGATTCTGTAATATTCCAAGGGTGCACAAGGGGTAGCAATTCTATTATTTGGATTAGTATAAATAAGTTTGTAATGCAATATACAGAATCATGAATGAAATGAGTATTTTCTTATCTTAGCTTAATTCCCTTCTCTTCCCCGGAGGCCCTGCTCCTCGAAACCAGAATTCCCTTACCCAACTTGTATCAGTAAGTGACCATATTTCTTTTTAAACATTATTTAATATTGCTAAGTAGTCATATTATACAAGGAATATTTTTTTTAACTAAATGGTTAACACAAGTGGTTAATATACTAAAATTAAGGTTGAATCATTCAAGTAATACGTAAGTTCGATTCTTAGTAAAAATAATTTTTAATCAAACTTTATTTATCTTTCGATCAAGCTTCAAATTAATCAAAATCTCTTTTTTCTGATAAACTTGTGGAGTATGAAGAAATAAAAAGTAATAAATATTCAGAAACATATAACAACTATATAAATTGTGCATTAAATGTAGGTGGAAAGTTGTCCCACTTCCAATAGTGAATATGCCCCACTTGGGCAAAAAGCTGGGTGCCTTAAGGTGTGTTTGATTTGTATTTTTATTTTCTGTTTTCATTTTCAAAAGATTAAAATTCTAAAAATATGTTTAGTTTGACTTCTTGTTTTTTGCTTTCAAGAAATAAAAACACTGAAAATGCATTTTCAAAAGGAAATATATTTTTAGATTTGCTTAAAATTACATTTCTTGTCACCGCTTTTTTATTTTATCCAAAATGAGGTTCTTGGTTTCAACTGAAAACACTGAAAACGAGATTTAATTATTTTCAAATTTTGATTCGTTTGGAAAAATATTTTCACTGAAAATGAAAAACAGAAATCCAACTAAACACATTTCCATTACCAATTTTTATTTCCAGTAAAAATGAAAACAGAAAATAACCAATGCAAACATCCCTTATTTTGCCTTTAGTTACCTTCTACGGGATCCTTCTGCCTATTTCCACCAGCTAGCATAGGAGGATGACAATTAATGAGACTCCCATGCAAACGTTAATGCTAAGAAAGTAGTTAGTCTTATACCCTAATTTAGAGTGTATGGAAATGGAAAACAGAGAAAAAGAAAAGAAACAAAGTCCTAAATATAGATGAATTGATGTAATAAGAAAAGAGAGATAAGAAGAAAAAAATCCAAGAGAAAATAAGTGTATGTGATCTATTTTATTTTTCTATCTCTTTTTCATTTTTTTACTTATCTCTCTCTTCCATTGATATTATATTGCTTGAATTTCAAAATTTGAAAGTTAAAGGAACCTTCATCTTTACGCACTCTCTTTCCTAATTCTTTCAGTGAAGAACTGTAAAATTCACAGGAAAGTTTCCATTCCACCAGTCATAACCAGTACTGATCTTCTCAGATTCAACCACACTGCAAAAGTATGCTGGTATCGGATCAAATGAGAGCTCTGATTATCGATTTGTTGTGAAAAACTCTCAAAAACACATTGTAATAATAAGAAAAAGAATAAATTATAATAAGACCTAACTATGGCAACGTTGATACAATGTTTATTTATATTGAACTCTCACAACTAAACTGAATTACTGCTTTAACAACCACCTCTTGAATTATATCACAACATGATCATCACTCAGAATGTCTCTCTAGTGACTACCAAAGGAGCACTGTAATTGGCTGATGAACCATCTAATCATTTTTAGTATATTGTATTTACTAAGGACTTTTTTTTATAAAAAAATTCTGATCGAGAAAGGAAAAGTGCATTTCTGTTTGTACTTCAACGTTGTTTTAGTTTTTCCACGTGCTTACTCTTAAAACTAAAGCAGGATCTTACAAAAATAATATATTGTGACATTTTTATGTCCCCATTATTGTTCATCCTATATTCCAAACCATTAATTTGTATATTTCAAACAATAGAATGGTTCTACAATTTTTATTTTTATTTATTTGCATTTCAAATTTTCAAAACAAACCTTTTGCAAAAACTACAAGCCAGCCTTCCCCTTGATTTCAATTAAGCAAGGATGCATTCAATTCCTTTTGACCTCAACCATTAGGAACTCGATATTCTCAATTTACATAAAGCAATATGTAAACTTCTAAGGTGAATTATCCACCCTGCATGTTTGTTTAGAGAATTCATGCACTAACTGGTCTTATTATAACTACAGTAGAATCTGGAGAAAGGAGACACATTGGAAGAGACTAGACTAAGAAAATGGATTAGTCTTAGTAGACTTTATTTTACATTAATATTGGAAGAGAATAGACCAAGAAAATGAGCACTGACCAAACTAGTCACACACATTCACACACAAAACAACTAATACACGATCGAACAGTTCAAATTTTAAATGATAGCTTATAGTCCAAGAAATCCGAATCCTGAACACTAAGCCATAGACTTCAACTGGGCAACCAGATCAGTGATGAATTTGTTCTGAATTCCTTTATTCAATAAAAACTCCTTCCATTTCATGTGGTTTTCTTTTATTTGCTTCCCTGGCTCTTTATCATCCTCCACCATGATAGTTTTTACTGCCTTCAGTATATCCTCTTTCTTAAAGTCCCCATCTTCACTCCTATTCACCTCTATCCCTGCCTCCAAAGCCTTGGCTATGAGCTTAGCATTGAAAAACTGGTCAGCCTTGAAAGGCAACAGCACCAGTTCACAATCACTGGCCAGAGCTTCAATCACAGAATTGAAGCCACCATGGCCTAAATGGCATCCCACGCTAGAGTGTTTCAGTACAAGCTGCTGCTGAAACCAACCAGTGTGCACCACTCCCCTATTCTTCACTCTTTCCAAAAACCCTTTTGGTAATGCTCTCTCTAACTCAGCTTTGGCAGAGAGATTGGATGGGAAATTCAGAACCAAAATGAAAGGTAAGCCACTGAGTTCTAAGCCACTGGCCACTTCTTTGATTTGATCATCATTCAGAAATTGCTCACTGCCAAAGGAGCATAGTATGACAGATTTGGCAGGGAAACTGTCTAACCATTTGGACCACTTTTCCTCTAGCACATCCATTGATGGCTCTGGGACAAGGAAACCAGTTAACAAAACCAGTTTCCCAAATTGCTTTTCAATGTAGTCTAAGTAGGATTCTTCTATTTCCTTGCACGATCTAAACACTATTAATGAGCAGTCACTAAAGCCTTGCAAAACTCGCTCATAACCAGTAAAGTTTTTTTCACCAAATCTTTTGAAGAGGAACATCAAGTCCATGGCCTCAAAGGCCTTGAGGGAAATGTTGGAGTTTTGAGGATACCCTGGTGGAGGCTTTTTAAGATCCTCAAAAGTGATGTTTCTTCCTTCAATATCAGCAAGCCTTGAAGGCACAGTAATGTAAGAATCAGATATGGCAGAGAAGGACGCAAAGCGAACAGATTTGATGCCAAGTTCAGAAGCTAGTTTTGGGAGCCAGTTTTGTGCAAAGTCAAAGAAAACATAATGGGGTTTGAGTTCCAACAAAAGGGACTTTACATGAGGTTGAGTAAGGTCAAGTGCATGTATGAGATTTGCAGCCAAGTTTGGTGGCAATTCAGCAGTGCTGGTTATGCCATTTGGGAAGTATAGTGGGATAACATTGATGGCTGGATTGAGATTAAGAGTTGATTTGATTCTGGGAATGTTGGATGCAGCTGACAAGAAAGTGATACGAACTCCATGAGAGAACAACTTGTTGGAGAGTTGAACAAATGCGTTAATGTGACCAAATGCAAGGAATGGGAACATAACCACATGAAGCTCATCATTGTTCACAACTTCACAAGACATCTTTTTTGTTTATGTTTCTGCAAGTTCCTTATGGATGTTGGCTTGCTCAAACGGTGCATGATCAATGGTGGTTATAGAGTGGACTATTACCAGTTTTGGTATATTAGATAATGCTTCGTGTCTGGATTGATTACCAGATTTGGTGCATTGATTAATGCCTCCACCTTGATGGGGATCCAGTTATCAACCTCCGGGTAGTTGAAACGTGTGGTTCATAATATTGCCAAAGTTAATTTTAATATTCTTGGCAAAAAATTATGAATGTTGTCATGACGCACTCTTGGTCATGACCAGTGCACAGACTATGTCTTCTTTAGTCTGGCCAGCCTATCCTATACAACTTAACCTGTAAAGAACACAATATATATATATATATATATATATATATATATATATATACAATTTCATGTACTTGTATCTCATCTCATCCATTTAATAACAAAGTGAATTATAACCACTAATCATCAAGTGTCTCAAAACATCACAAGTGCATCATCATCATATCTATAAAGGAGAGTCATTTACATTCCCAAAATAAAGGAGTCCCCTCTAAATCTAGTACTACCCTGGTCCCTATAGCTACATTATACTAGAGTTACAACCAAAATATCCATCAGACACAATGGGGACCTACCAAAAAGATAATCAAGTTCCTGGGTGTGTCAGCGAATCCCAGGAAATCGGTTACTCCACTACTGGGTATCTGAGAAAAGAAGTAAAATAAGGGGTAAGTCACAAGGACTTAGTGAGAGCATAATATACTAAGCAGACATGAAAGAGAGCACCATTTAACATGAATCTTTCCATTTCCCAAAAGATATTAAAATAACATTCTTGAAAGCAATGAACGAAAATAGACTTGCTTTTAGAAATCACTGTATGCAAAGTATATACATTTCAGAACTTCTCATAATCTGGTATTCAACACAATTACTTTAAATAATTAAGCATTTATTCTACTATGTGCACATAGACCACATTATCTCTTCATTGTGGTGAACGGTAATTATATAACTACGACATTTAGTTCGTAGGCTGCATTATCTCTTCGTTGCAGCAAACGGAACATATATTTATACTATGAGAATTCAACTCATAGGCTACATTATCTCTTCATTGTAACAAACGGCATATATCATTATACTATGAGAAATTATCCCATAGGCTACATTATCTCTTCGTTGTAGCAAACGGCATATATCATTATACTATGAGAAATTATCTCATAGGCTACATTATCTCTTCATTGTAGCAAACGGCTCATATCATTTTACTATGAGAAATCATCCCATAGGCTACATTATCTCTTCGTTGTAGCAAACGACACATATCATTTTACTATGAGAAATCATTCCATAGGCTACATTATCTCTTCGTTGTAGCAAATGGCACATATCATTTTACTATGAGAAATCATCCCATAGGCTATATTATCTCTTCGTTGTAGCAAACGACTCATATCCTTCATGAACTCAGCATAAATAAAATTAAACAAACAGTTCAACATTTATCCTTATATATTATCAAGATCTCAAAATGTATATCAAATCTCACCAAAAATATATATATTCGAAAGTATACTTGCTTCTTTATAATTGATCTTTAATAAAATCGCTAAGTATATTAGCTACTCACCTAAATAACACAATCACTGACTTCTATCGCTGTTAGGAAGGTCAACCACAGTATTTTCTACAGAACCTAAGCATTTAAATAATAGAACAAGGGATTAGACAAAATCCCCAATTTTAGCAAACCTATGATTTTGAGAAAATCACAATAATCTCTAATACTTAGTTTTTTTTAACTCTTTTTCTCACAGCCCATGACTAACCAGTGCTATAACATACTCATCTAGCATAACGGGTCATAAACATTTACCTTAAAGAGATCAAATAGAAAGACCAAAGAAACGCGTAGTGTTGTCCCTTTTTTTCCGTCACCTTCTCGTGCTTGGAAGAACCCAAAGATGTAATAAGCTTGCAAATTTCGGAACTATGTAAGGAGATGAGTGAAGGATCAAAAGATTAAATTTTTGGGAAAAAAGGGTTAGGGTTGAGAGGTGTGGCTGCTGCAAGAAGAAAAAGAAAGGAAGTTTACGAAAATGGGGAAGCTCTCGGGAGTTAAAAAAAAACTACAGGGGAGTGGCTTTCTTATATTAATATTATATTATTATTTTCTTTTCTCTTTCCTTTTTATTTAAACGGTGCATTTCAAATGTAGGCCAACTACAACAACCAACAAGTTGTTAAGCAAGATCTCGGATTCAAATCTTATGGATGGAAAAAAAGTTATTGGAAGAGATTTCCCACTAAAGGTGACCAATTAGGTTTTTTGATAGATATTAGTTATCAATAAAAGTGGTGGATACTCTTCATCAATGTGATAGTGATCCAAAAAATCTTAGTACGACAGAAGATGCCTTTGTGGCAGTTATTTTACCCTTTAGTGACAATAAAGATAGCCACTGAAACGTTTACTGCAATTAAATTATGACCGGTATATCTAAAGTCAGTAAAAATAGTACCAACAACTATGAAGAGTGCTGGTTAAAACCCTTTTTGTGAAGCATAGTTAACAACTAAAAACACTGTCAAATTTTCAAAAAAATACTTTTTTCTTATTATATAAACTACACTCTGAATTATTTTTTTTTTAAAGTCACTACACTCTGAATTAAGGAGGGGAAAAACTAAGCTCCTGATCTATAAAATCTGATCATATCCACATCTGCAAAAAGAAATAAAAAAAAGTACATAAGGTAAACTAAAGAATTTTTACTTCTCAACAAAATATGTGTGGTACAATCTTCATGAGTATGCAGGTTTGTCATGACCAAATTACATTTTGAAGTCTGAAATACTCTAAATAGTGGATTGTACAACACTGGTGTTTTTCTGAAACACTGGTGTCTGAGACACCAACTAAAGTGCTGGGTATACAGGCATTGGAGGGGATATAATTAAGCAATTTTTCATAATAACAAGGAGTGAAACTTGACCATAGACATAGGATGCTAGGTATATAAATTTTATTTTGAGAAGTTATAATTAGCATAACTTGGCCACCCTGATCTGACATTCTCTTTTATTCTCATAGTTTGGATCCATGAAGATTTGGGGTGCTCTCTCATTTTTTCAAGTTCCGTAACTCTGCTTCTAGAGAATGAAATGCAAATGTTGTTGCTGCAATTGAAGTTACATACTCTTCATCTCTTATATACTCATCATGAAAAGTTGTCCTTGGCAGCCAGTTCCAAGCCTTGTCATTTCTACTACCACTGGATCCATGATGTTTTGGTGAATGTCAATCAGAAAATAACACTCTACAATCGAGACAAAGCAATTTTGGATCTTAATTGTCGGAAAAACAGAACAGAACATAAAAAGAGGTATTGGACTCAATCAGAAAATGCTGTAAAATAGAACGAGCAAAGTATAAACGTATAAAGAAGAGAGGAGTAAAATCAGTATGATGTATTTCAAATTTTCATATTTAGATTTTGCAAACTTCTAAACTGTTACAACAAGTGTTTAAATATAAAACTAACAAGTAGGCATCATTAGCCCACACCTCCGACTAGCTTTTTCTGAACACAAGCAACTTTTAACCAAGCTTACAAGCAAAATAGAAAATTGCAGAGGCATTAAATATTTTAATATGACAGCTGAAAAATCTCAACTTCCAACATTAATTAGAAATATAATTGGCAAGAAACAAAAATGATGCTCTGTAAGTGAAAAAGTTCACAACCAAGTTGCTGTAAGAAACAGTTCTGAATGAAACTAGAACATACAGAAATCTAAAGTAAGATGAATAACAAATGGCATGACAACTTCAGTTAGGAAACCTAGTACCTTCTTTGATGGAGTCTATTTTCCATTCCTTGAAATTGCGATCTATGTAGACATTTTTGTCTGAATTTCTAATTTCAAACCGTTTGATTGTGTAAGGATGAACTGAGAGCAGGTCTTATAAGCGACTTCCAGAGTCTGGATCAAATATGATCTACCTCTTCTCACTTTTGACAAAGAATTTTATATAGCCTATTTTTTTTTTTAAAAAAGTTACTTGTATGATAAAATTTTACAGTAAAAATTAACTTTTATATATAACCTAAATAAAACAAATTGTTTTAAAATTACTTTTCATCTTACATCTTAAAATATATGAAAAAATTGCATAATCAATTTTATCTATAATTAATTATTAAAATAATTTTTAAAAATAATAGAATTCCAACAGGTGCGTTAATTGTTGCTCCATCAATGGTGCAAGTAAACCTTTATCAGCATCGGGGAATCAGGATAGCACCACATTTGGTCCATAAAATTTTTGCTAAATTTGATAAGAATTATTAGGTACATATCGTTGACATGTAAGCAAGAAAATTTTACAATTTCATATTATCATTATTGAAATCCAATGGAGTGCTGCCCTCTTTTGCACTCCAAAACTTAAATGAAAAAAAAAATTCCAATGGAAATGCAGTACATGACAACCTATCATGTAAATTCAAGTGTCTACCCTGAATTCACCCTATTTACATGCTTTAGTGGTGACTACTATAGATAAACTTCTATTTCATATTTAGTTATTTAAAGACATGGTCCACCCGGACCACCCCTTAAAAGACTGTCTTACATTCCAAGTTATGCAGAAAACTAAACAGTACGGTAGAAACAGAATTATATGCTTCATGTTTTACTATTTTGTAACATATTACACCCGAGTTGCACCACACCAGAGTCTGCAATTTGTGAATCATAAAAAAATTATATCTTGTTACAATTATTTTAATTGTGCACGTTGTTTTAAAAAATAAAGTTTCCATTGCTCTATTCTCTTCGATGACACCAGAGAAGCATATTGATCTGCACCACTCCATTGCAAGACCAAGACCAAGAAGTTGTCTTGCAACAACAAAACCAATCGTTTATCAATGAAGTTTTCTGTTATACCATTAGTGAGTTGGCTAGCTTGTACACGTGTCGAGAGCATATTGGCTAGGACCATAATTTTTTTTTGAATGGCCGGCTAGGACCATAATTGACTTGGTGGTGTTAGAGTAGGTAATAACTTCTTGTATTCAAAGCCATATTTATTTGTAGTATAGAATGATTCTACATTTGTTCGTCACCTATATTACAAACCATGTCTATTTCATGTTCTACTTCTTTTTCTTTTTCATTTCAATATTTCAAAACAAACCTTGTGCGCAAATTATAAGACAACTTCTTGGTCTTGACTAAAATCAGTAGGAACGCCATAACTTCAAATTACAAACAAGAAATTTGTAGCTTTTTTAAGGTGAATCTCCTACCTGCATTAATTGGTCTTGAGAAAGGAGACACAGAATAAAACCTAGAACGGGAAAGCAAAATCACAAGAACAACGAGGTACTGATCAGACATATCAGAATTTCACCAAAAAAAAAAAAAAGATCACGCATATCAGAATTGATATATGAAAATATGACCATTTTAAACTATAGTTTATAGTTTTGATAGACTTTATTCTCCAATGGAAGAGACTAGACTAAGCCATAGACTTCAACTGGGCAACCATATCTGTGATGAATTTGTTCTGAATTTCCTGATTTGATAAAAACATGCTCCATTGCATGTGGCTTTCTCTTGTTTGCTTCCCTTGCTCTTTGTTATCCTCCATCATGATAGTTTTTATTGCATCTATTATATCCTCTTTGTGAAAGAACCCACCTTCATCACCCCTATTCACCTCTACGCCCGCCTTTAAATCATTGGCTATGAGCTTAGAATTGAAAAACTGGTCACCCTTGAAAGGCAACAGCACCAGTTGACACTCATTAATCAAAGCTTCTATCACAGAACTAAAGCCACCATGGCATACATAGCACCCCAAACTTGAGTGCTTCAGTGCAAGCTGCTGCTGAAACCAACCAGTGTGCACCACTCCCCTATTCTTCACTCTTTCCAAAAACCCTTTTGTTAATGCTCTTTCCAACTCAGCTTTGGCAGAGAGATTGGATGGGAAATTCAAAACCAAAATGAAAGGTAAGCCAATGAGTTCTAACCCAGTGGCTAGTTCTTTGATTTGATCCTCATTCAGAAATGTCTCACTATCACGTTTTGAACACTCACTAAGGCTTCGCAAAACTCGCTCATAACGGGTAAGGGTTTTTTCACCAAATCTTGTAAAGAGGAACATGAGGCAAATTTCCCCAGATGGGGTGCTTTTACAAAATATTTTCCCAAATGGGGTCCTTTTGAAAAATATTACATGGGGGTTGTTTTCTACGTACTTTGCATGGGTTCTATAGCAAACCGTTATTGTCAATGGCGAGTTTGCTGTGCGAAGCCACGTGGCATGAAAAACGCCACTCGTAGTGGCGAGTTGCCTGCAGGTGGAAGTTGCCACCATGACTAGCGAGTTAGGGCAGGCTTTTGCAGGCTTTTGGAGGGGGTGCAGGCCTAAAGGGGAGTTGCAACTGTCACTGGCGATTTGAGTGCAAGTTGCAACTCCCATTGGCGATTTAGGGCAGAGAAGGGCTATAAATACATACTCAAATATCAGTTTTTCTCACGCTGTTGTTGGTTGTTTACTCAAACTTCAGTGTACTCAAATTTCAGTTTCTCACGCTGTTGCCTCTTTGCTCAAACTTCAGTTTTTAAAAATTGTGAGTGTCAAGGAATTCCGCAAGGTTTTCTATTTACTTCTTAAGTCTATATTTTAATCAAGTTTGTAGTTTTGAAATTAATAATTTATGTTATAATTTGTTTTTAAGTATGTTGTTGTTTGCTAAGATTTGTCCGCATAAAGTTATGAAATTTGCTATATTTTCTGTAGTAATTTTTTTTTTTCATAACTGTGAGTCTTTAGGGATTTATCTGCATAAGGTTTGATATTTGAGAGTTAAATATTTGAATCCATGCCTCTTCAGATGGCCTTATTTGATTTTGGGCTCAACTTCACACCGTCACTATCCATGTTTGCATTATTTTCAAATTGTCATAATAAATTTGTTTATTGTGTTATTGACAAGGAGGAAAGAAAAACAATAGTACTTACCATACAACAAATTTTTTAGTATCATTAATATAGGTTAGGTCTAACTAGAAAAAAAAAAACGTGCATTTTGAAGTTATGTTAAATTTAAACATACTACTTTATTTATAGGTTATTAAAGGTTTTTTAATAAATTAAATATCAAAACATTATTAGTGTAAATTATTTATATTATTACTAAAAAAATAATACATTTATTTTTTGGAAGTAAAAATAATTTGTTCCTTTTTGGAAATTAATAATTTGTGTTATAATTTTATGTCAGTAATTTTTTTATAGCAGTTTGAATGTATATTTTTTATTAATTTTATAATTAAATTAGTTTTATATTTTATTTTGTAGTTTCCAGTAAAATAATTTGTATGATAATTTTTTTAAGTAATTATTAATTAAAACTAAATTTCAACTTTCAAGTAATTTTTTTTAAGTAATTTTTTTTTATTTCTTAGTTTCCAGTAAAATAATTTGTATTATAATTTTTTAAGTAATTTTTTTATTTCTTAGTTTCCAGTAAAATAATTTGTATTATAATTTTTTATGTCTTAGTTTCCAGTAAAATAATTTGTATTATAATTTTTGTAAGTAATTTTTAATTAAAACTAGATTTCAGCTTTTAAGTAATTTTTTTTAAGTAATTTATTTTATTTAGTAGTTTCTAGTAAAATAATTTTTATTATAATTTTTTTAAGTAATTTTTAATTAAAACTAGTTTTCAGTAAAATGATTTGTGTCATCAAATTTTTAATTGAATTTCTTCAGTGTTTATTCTTATTCATGTCTACTATTTATTAAATTTAATTATTTTCCAGTAAAAAAATATTTTAATTTCTGATATTGATAATTTTTTGTTATAAATTTAAATAAATTACCAATTTATTTTCTAATAAATAAAATTTAAATTATATTACATATATTACACAAATAAATTTAAAAAAATCCAAAAAATACAATGGAAATAAAAATTTAAACAATATACTAAAAAAATTAAAAAAAAATTAGAAAATAAACTAAATAATATCAACATTCTAACTAAACCTAACATATTTTATATATATAACATAAATAATATCATACAAATCTAAAAAATCTAAACCAAATAATAATAACATATCAATTAAAAAAACTTAAACAAATTCATATTAACAAATTAACTACAACTAATGTATAACACAAATAATTTTATTATTTTAGGATACTACTTAAAATTTAAAATTATCACCTAAACTAAACAAACGTATTATATATATACTAACCAAAATCTACACATATATAAAATAAATAATATCTTACTAATTTATAAAATCTAAACAAAATAATATTATCAAAAACTAACCTAAAGAAAAATTAATACTAACTTAAAGATATGTATATTAACCTAACTAATATTCTTAAAATAATATTTATAAATTAACTAAAACTAACCTAACATATATATAACTTACATCTTACAAAAATCTAACCTAAATAATATTAATATCTCAACTAAAATTAATTTAACATATATGCATATGACATAAAAGTATATACCAAACAACATAAAAATAAATTAACTTACCTCAAATATGTACTAAGACAAGCAACCAAAAAGTGTAGGCCAAAGAAGAACAAAAACTTCACCTACAATATATAAAAAATTTATCAATTAATATTAATATATCACACCAAAAAAAAAAAAATTCAGTTAATAGCATACTTACCAATAACCCAAACCCATAGCAACAAAATAAGGGAGCACTGGAAGCAAATAGCAATGGCAGAAGAAGCAATGCAGTGAAGAGTGAATGCAAAAACGAAGCAGACCAAAGGAGCACCTGCATTGCTTTATAGGCCAAAAACTTTTTTTGAAAAAGCCCAAATCACCCGTCATGGTGGCGATTTCTCTGCACCTGCAAAACTGCTCCTGCACCACTGCACCATAGCTGCACCACTAGCCTACGCCTGAAGCTCCCCCTGCAAAGCCAACCCACTAGTCAAACTAGCGATTTCCGAGACAAAGCACAGACTCGCCAAAAGGACTGGCGACTTGCAGGTGCCACGAATTCGCCATCACCACTGGCGTTTTCCATGCCACGTGGCTTTGTCCAGCAAACTCGCCATTGACAATGGCGGTTTGCTATAGAACCCATGCAAAGTACGTGGAAAACAGTCCCCCCATGTAATATTTATCAAAAGGACCCCATTTGGGGAAATATTTTGTAAAAGCACCTCATCTGGGGAAATTTGCCGGAACATGAAGTCCATGGCCTCAAAGGCCTTGAGGGAAATTATATTGAAGTTTTTTAGGATAACCAGGTGGAGGCTTTTTAAGATCCTCAAAGTTGATGTTTCTTCCTTCAACATCATCAAATCTTGAAGGCACAGTAATGGAAGCATCAGAAATGGCAGAGTAGACTGAGAAGTGAACAGATTTGATGCCAACTTCAGAAGCTAATTTTGGGATCCAGTTTTGTGCAAAGTCAAAGAAAACATAATGGGGTTTGAGTTCCAAAAGAAGGGACTTCACCTGATCTTGAGTGAGGTCAAGGGCATGTATGAGATTTCCAGCCAAGTGAGGTGGCAATTCAGCAGTGTTGGCTATGCCATTAGGGAACTGTAATGGGATAACAGTGATGGCTGGATTGAGATTAAGAGTTGATCTGATTTTGGGAATGTTGGATGCAGCTGACAAGAAAGTGACACGAACTCCATGAGAGAACAACTTATTGGAGAGCTGAACAAATGGGCTGATGTGGCCAAATGCAAGGAATGGGAACATGACCACATGAAGCTCACAATTGTTCACAACTTCACTAGGCATCTTCTCTGTTTATTTTCCACCAAGTTATTTCTTGATGCTGACTTGCTCAGACTTTGCTCAATACTGGTTATAATATATAGTGGCCTAGTGGACCATACACCAGATTTGGTACACTAAATAATGCTCGGTCTCTCTCAGTTGGGCAACGTTACTACTTACTAATTTCCGAGGTAGTTGGAACGTGTGGTTCATAATCTTGCAAAAGTTATTTCATAATAAGTTAATAACAGGTTGAACCATGTTGTTCAAACGTGCAATATTTTATTTTATTTTATATTTTAATTATTGTTAAATTAAAATATATTATTGTTTGACTTGAAACCAGGTTAATCCAAACCAAGTTATGAGCTTAACTAATATTTCAATTTTAAACAAATTGTAAAAAAGAGGAATAAGAAAAAGAATTTAATGATAAAGGGAGTACAAAGATTGAAAAGTGGATATATGTAGCTTCAGCGGATCTTGGTAGCTTTTGTTGTAAATTTTCAAGACCTCCATGGATGAGACCTTCGAGTGCAGCCATGGGAGGAGAAGCCATTGTTGGACTCACTTTTTTTTTTTATAAATAAAAAACTATTAATTGTCAGACTTCATTGGAGTTGGGCATGGAAGTTTTAGTTCTTTGGTTGCTAATACATAGGATTCATTGCGTTCGTTCTTTGATTTCTTTGGTTACTAATTGTTTCTAATTTTTTGAGGTAATTAGAGGGGAGATGAGTAGAGGTGAGCGGGAGATAGAGAGAAAGCAACGTTGATGAGGCAGCCAGAACGTGCAGACATCACAGTAGAGAGAATAAAAGGTGAATAAAATTAAATGAAGTAATTAAAATAAAATAAGTTTACATAAATATTCTTTAACTTACATCCGTCTAAACACAAGAAGAATGATTATTTTATCTAAATAAAAAAAGTGGAGGTTGCTAATATACATCTTCTATTTCTTTTTTTTTTTTTTTTTGGTGAGACCGTGTTAGCCGTCCTCTTTTAACATTTGTTTTATTTTAATGTGATTAAAAATTTAAATATTTTTCTTTTTTGATTTTAATTTTTATAAATTATATTTGTTTTTAAGTTAATATTGTTGTAACATGATAATATCATCAAGTGATAAATAACATAATGATGTCATATGATTTATTTGTTATGTCATTATTTTTTTATATGGAAACTAGTCATAAAGTAAAAAAAAAATCACTTTTTTTCAGGACAAAGAAAAAACATTAAATTATATACTACAAATATATCTAAATCTAAAAATATTTTAAAATTAAGTTAAAATTCATTTGTATTCTATTTTTACCAAAACATGCTTTTTTAAAATTACGTTAAAAAATTTACAAGTAAAAACTCAACTACCCAAAATGGGTCCTAAGTAACTTAATTATGATTTCCAATTTATCAAGTTACATCTCTATGTTCCATAATTTATTCCTGATTTTTCAATATTTTTCTCTTAAAAGAAAATATTAATGTTGAGATTTATTGTGACAATAATTATTAAAGTTATATATATCATTATATTTTTCTTTTTAATGCCAATCAATTAAAACATACTTTAAATAAAATGTTTAAAGCAACTTTTATTAAAATTATTAATTTTATTATATAATAATCTACAATTAGATCATAGTGTAATTTTTGTGTGTGAATCATAATGTGTCAGTTAATTCTAATTAAATTTTTATGAATGTTTATATGTATGCGCTTTGCACGTTTGCAACTAATATAAATTATTTATCTTCAAAAAACAAATATAAATTATTAATTTTAATTGGGTGTAAAATCGACTGAGATGCAGCACCGTATTCAACTATCATGTCACATAACTTTATAGATTTCACCCCAAACAAAAGAAAAAAAAAAGGTTTTTATAATTTAAGTTTAAATATATTTTTAATCTTTTAAATTTAGGTCATTTTTTTCTCTCAAATAAATTTATTTTTTTCAATCCCCCTATCATAAAAAGAAAAATACTTTTCTAGTCTTATACGGTAAAAAATTATAACAAACTATACATCGAAATTGTTAAAAAAATTGTCATGAAAGATTAAAATGAGTATTTTTCCAAACTGAGAAACTAAAAATGATATTTAAATTTTAAAGGTTATAACCAAAAGTAACTCAAATTTAAAAGGTAAAAAACGTATTTAAGTTTATAATTTATATACTAAATGAAAGCGTGGAACGGTGGGTAGAGATGGTTGGTTGGTGCGGAGTCACTTCAACTACCCATTTTGTGAATTAAGGGTTCTATTGTTTTTGAAAAATGATATTTTCTTTCTGCACATGCATTAAATGAAAATGTACATGAGGAAAATTTTAATTATATAAAATAGAGATAAATTGTAATATAAAATATTTTACATGTCCTTGTTGAAAATGATATGCAAACATAAGTTGTATTTATTTTGATTTTTATAAATTACAGATAAAATTTTAGTGAAAAATATCTTAACAAAATTAATTAAAAGTATTAAATACATTTAATTAAATATTTTTAATTATCTAAAAATAAGTATTGCCAAAAGGGTTCTTGGAAAGAGTGAAGAGTAGGGTAGTGATGCACACTGGTTGGTTTCAGCAGAAGCTTGTGCCGAAACACTCTAGGGTGGGGTGCTATGTATGCCATAGTGGCTTTAGTTCAGTGATAGAAGCAATGTTCAATGACTGCCAACTGGTGCTGTTGCCTTTCAAGGGTGACCAGTTTTTCATGGCCAAGGATTTGGAGGCAGGGGTAGAGGTGAATAGGGGTGATGAAGATGGGTTCTTTCACAAAGAGGATATATTGGAGGCATTGAAAACTATCATTGTGAAGGATAGCAAAGAACCAGGGAAGCACACAAGAGAAAACCACATGAAATGGTGCAAGTTTTTGTCAAATAAGGAAATTCAGAACAAATTCATCACAGGTCTTGCTGCCCAGTTGAAGTCCATGGCTTAGCTAGGATTCGGATTTCTTGGACTAGAAGCTATCATTTAAAATCTAAATCTTCACATTTCCTTAGTGTGACTCTTAATTCCGATGGAAAATAAAGCCCAAGACTAAAATCTCTCTATTAAAATCGTCAGATTTTCATGTATCAATTCTGTTTTGTGTGATATGTCTGTTATTCTGGTGTTTTTGTTTTCCTTTGTAGATTTTAATTTCTGTTTCCTTTAATGTAATAAGAACAATTAATGCAAATTTTTTTCTCAAGATGCACCTCAAAAAAGTTTTAAGATAATGATTAATGCTATGCAGTGGTAAAATTTTTAATAAACCTTATAAAATATCAAATGACCTCCAAAACAAATTAGTCAAATTATCAAGATGTTTTAAGGAATACCTGAATCTATAGAGCTTGATTAACACACAGCAGAATCTTGTAACGGTCATGAACAATTGGTTTAATGATCTTCCTCAATCAAATCACTTTCTTCCTTTGTGGGACCTTCATTTTCTCTTGAGATGGAGAGAGAAGAAATTGTTTCTTGATTTAACAGTCTAATAGACTCATTAAATTATATCACTTTATATTTAACTTATCTAAATATAAATAACTAACATAAATATTATAATATAATATGTAGTCTATATTAATTAATTAAGAGTTATAAAATTTCTAACATGCAGTTCTATTCTCTTGAGGATCCTATGGTTATTTCTATTGATCTTTGGATTGTTGCATCAAGAGAATTTTGTTGCATGCATGACTTGCTACTTCATGTAAGACCTCATAGACTTTGAGTGCATTTGTTGTGCAAATTATACTACGTCATTGTTCTAGCTAAAGATACAAATAACTGGACAAGGAAACAGTTGAAAGAAACGATTAAAAGAATTGAATGACCAAGAATGACTCTGGGAAGTAATGATGAAAACAAATATGGACGTTAAAAGTGCATGAAATGTTTGTACGATTAGATACATATGGAAAATTACGGTAATGAATTACACAGATTAAGGCTTTTACAGGGGAATTAGAATACTATTTGTTCTCTTGAAATACCTACAAGCAAATATTCCTTGGGAAATCCATAATAACTTTAATCCCTGTTGATCCATAAATTAAATCAGCACAGGAAATCGCACACGCTTCCTTATGTTACTCTGTTTTTCTTCTTAAAAAACAAGAGATTGAAGTCAGCACATGCTAAATTCATATATTAGACGATAAAAGAATTATTATCAAATAATTTCAAATCATGATGCATATGCATGCAAATGCATGCAAATTAGAACATTCATTTCATATATAAACTTAATTTTAGATATTTAATATCTTTCTCTTCAAATGAAATCTATTTGTAATTATATTTTAATGATGAGATTTAGAATGTGAGTTTAGATAACTCAATCTCAAAAACTAATTTGTTAAGTAAAAATTACTTATATATTTTAATTTGATTTCTTTACGGGGATGTGTAACATATATAACACATGATGTTTTTCTTTATATTTGTTGAATAATAATGTTAAGTGCATTCCAAATAAATAACATTGATATAGTGCCTTGGAGTCTTAAGACTAGATGGAAAAGCTGTTTGAGACTTACCATCTTTATAGATTTTTTTATTGGTCATATTTTTCGTGAGGGAACAATTTTGCATATTCCTTAGCCTCTCATGCTTCTCTCATGTGATTTTGTTTTTTGTGGGATAGTTGTCCTGTTTTAGTTCAAAACTTTGTTTTTAAATAATAGGAATGCTCGTCCTAACTTTAGATTCAGATAGATCTTCTATTGCTTGTTTCATGGGTTTAGTTTGGTCCCCCATATATTTTTTTCTCTGATTTTTTTTCATTAATATTTTTCTTGTTCCATGGGTTTGGTGAAGTTAGTCTGAATTCTTGAGTTTAAGTAAATTTTGTTTCGTATTCTCCTAAAAAAATCATCATACAATTTCAAATAATGGTAAATATGTGTAAATTAGAACAGTCATATAACATATAAAAGCAATTCTAGATATTTAATACCTTTCTCTTATTCAATTATTCCAATCATTTATTTAATTTTTATATTACTTAGTAAAAGCCATCAATTTAGACATAATTAATGGAAACTACGAATAGTATGTTGATGCAATAATGGCGTAAACCACACACCCATGACACAACTTTTCAGTTTTCACACATCATGCTGTCTTGGCCCATTTTCCTTCTTTAAAATCCCAAATAACGTAATTAACAAAATGTCTTTAATTACTTAAGAATACATATGTATAATGAAAGAAAATATAAAAAATTAAGTTATGAGTTTAACTTATGGTTAATTAATGGTGAGACGTCAATTATTTTTCTTTTACTTATGGTTAACTACTATATATGGAACGTTCAATACAAACCTCTCTAGCAAGGTAACCAGGTGGTTTTTCCGCATAAGTTACGTCATCTGTAAATAATATTCAAAACGACTATTTTTTTTCTAATACAGTGCACCTCAATATGTGACCTAAGTTTACTGCTTCTCCACACTATAAAACCCTCTCAATCGGCCTTTATTTTTTCTCAAACTAAAAAGCAAAATGAACGGTGTCGGTGTAGCTGAGCAATGGAGCGACGTGCCGTTTAGGATGGACGACGCGGACGACATGATCATCTTCAACTCCCTCTGCGACGCCGTTTCACACGGTTGGTCTTTGTCCGATTCCACCACACCAAAACCAGAAAACGACGCCGCGGATCAGAGACCAGCTCACGAAATAAGTTACTCCGATTGCCAGAACGACGATTCCAAAGCTGCCGTTTTGGCGCAGAAGAAGAACATGGGAACGTGCTACAGAGGAGTGAGGCAAAGACCATGGGGAAAGTTCACGGCCGAGATTCGCGACCCGGCTCGGAACGGCGCGAGGGCGTGGCTTGGCACTTATCAAACGGCTGAGGATGCGGCTTTGGCTTATGATCGAGCCGCGTTCAAGCTACGCGGCTCGAAGGCTTTGCTGAACTTTCCGCACCGAATAAACTTCAACGAGCCGCCGCCGGTGAGAGTCACGGCCAAGAAACGGAAAGTTCCGGCTTCGGTGAAGCTGAGTCGAAGTTGAGGATGTGTAAGACTGTACGTACGTGTTTCGGTGTTTGAATGTTTGATGCATTGCATACTGGTATTTGCTAGATGGAGACTTGGAGAGTAACTGTTGGTTGGTTAGGATTAATGGTGTTTAGGTTTATTAAAATGAGAAAGATGAAGAAAAGATAAAAAAAAAATAATGTAAGTTGCAATGAATAATGCAAAGATATGGAAGAGTTATATTGGTAATATAGCTTTGTTTATTGAGTGTTTATCATGTAAATATTTATTTTGAGTTATTTTTATAATTGAAAAATAATTAAATTATTTTTATATAAGTTATAGATTATGTTTGACAAAATTAACTTAAAGTTGTTGAAAATTGAAAGTTGAAAAGATAAATTATTAAATTATAAGTGTATAATAAAATTAATTGTTAAAATAACTGAAAAATATAAAATAATAAAAAAATAATAAATATATAGAGAATAAAATGAAAAAAATATAAAAGTTAAAAATTATATGCTAATATTTTAAAAAATATTCCTTCAAGTAGTGTTTTAATAAAGTTAGAAGTTATTAAAAAAAATTATTTACCAACAAACAAACAGTTAATAAAAAAATTAAATTGTCTTGTCAAAAATAACGATTAACTTTTTTTTCATAAATTATCTTCTTGAACATTAGCATTATTGAGTTTGAAACATTTAAGTCTCAATTTTTTTGAATTATATATATATATATATATATATATATATATATATATATATATATAATTCAACACATAATATAAGTATTCAAGATAATATCATTTATCATATATCTATTATTCAAATAATTATCTTATATTGTAAGTGCATAGATATTAATTTTTTTAACTGATTTGTCATGATAAATAATTAACACAGAATATAGAAAATCAACAAATGAATCGGTTAAAAAGATAGAGTCAGTTAGAAATTTAACTAGGATAATTAGCTCTCTATATAAGAGGTTTCATTGTGTAATTCTCATCTTTTTCAATCAATTCAATATGTTATGACATTAGTATTAATATGTTCTTTATCTATCATGCATTTTATCTTCATCCCTTTGATCATGAATTCGTAACAATAATATCTATTAATTGTATAATGCATGATTAATTGATTGATAATCTAAAAGTAATTATTAAATCACATTGGTGGATTAAAAATAAATCGATATTAAAAGGTTTTTTACCTTTAAAAAATGTTTTTAAAGAAAATTCCTTATTAAAAGTTGTTCATTATAAGAGTGAACAAAAAGAAAATCATGACGCCATCTTAATTTTATTGGCACCAATAAAGGATGACAAAATGGACATTTTATTCCACTTCTCATTTCCTCGAAATTTTAAACAATTAAGCTTGACCCGTAAGTAATGTTAGTGAAATTCATGAAATGTTAATGTGAAGAATAATATAAAACTGAGCCAATTATGGAAGAATGGTAGCTGTGATATTCCATAATTCTTCGAAAACCATTCTATCTGAAGCCAAAAATGAAATCAAGCTTGACTTGGACTTGGACTGATAGCCCGAAATAACATTTCATTTTACAGAGTCAATGGAATATGGAATAAATGGACGACTTTATATTTCCATCCATAGGAAAGATTTTCCAGCCCACCGCAGCTGTCCTTTTATTCATTTTTTTTCCTCTCCTGCGTCAAAACAAGTATCACAACATAAAAAAAAAAATATTTCAAAATAATTATTACATCTTATTTTTTAATGTAATATTAATTATTTTTAATACTAATATTTTTAATAAGTATCATTTTAATTTTTAAATGAAATATTAATATTAAAGTTAATTTTATAAAATTATTACTTTTTTTATTTTTGTAAAATAATCTAGAATGAGACATATTTTAGAAACAGAAGAAATATACGAATAATATTGACACAGTAGTTATATCTTGTTTCTCTTAATCAAGTGGTCTAATTTTAATTATGATTAATTCTTAAAAATGAAATATGTTAAAAAAAAATATTCACCACCTTATGTCTATTCATTCTAAAATAAAAAGATTGTCTACAATTTGACATCATACAAGTCAGTCTATTCATATATCTCTGAATGTGAATACGTAGCCGTTTTACCTGGCATACGATGTTGGGCGGGGAAAAATAGACCGGTTGACAGATTTTTTTCCTCAATTTGAAAAAAAAAAAATACTAGTAACAAACAAATTTGTTTAAGTAAAAATAAATACTGAATCAAAATGTAACACAAATATTATTTTTTAGTATTACTATTATAATAATTTTTATAATGTATTGAAATAATATATTTATTTACCTTTTAAATATTAAGTAGGTGTTTTAGAATTCTTAACAAAATTTTTAAATAACTCATCATTAATGTTACATTATACTTTAAAAATATATTTATATTATATAAATAAGTTAGATTTAACTCTTATAAATCTTATTTTTTATATATTCAGGTCTGATGTCAATAGCATCAGTTTTAATTTTTTGTAGTTTACAATTTATTTTATGTACAATATTTTTTTTCCTATTGATCTATCAGCTAATTAGCATATTTCGGGATAATTTATAAGAAAATTCAATATGAATTAAGCTATAGACCAGGTCAAACTTTTTTAAAAGGTTAGATTAGGTAAAAAAAAAAAAAAAAAACTGTAACAAATAACAATCTAAACATGAACCTTAATTTTTTTGTTTTTTTAATGGAATTTATTTTTGTTAAGAATATAACTATGTTTAATATAATCTATTTCTACTCCCTATATGCTATTTGATTAAAATTAAATATTACAATTCTTTTGGATATTAAAATTTTAACTTGATAAATTATGTAATAAAAGGCAATATAAATTACTGAGGCGTTAATTTTAATTGAAGAATAATATTCAAATCGAAATAGGATCCTATTCAGTTTAAAAATAAACTGCAGGATGTGCAGTTATAAATATAACTCTTAAAATTTATTAAAGTAAATTTTAATAGATAAAAATACTATTTAATAACTTAAACTAGATTAAAAAATTGGAGGGGGAATTTTTTAATTATATTAATAATACTATTAATTTGATATTATTGAAAAAATCTAAAATTAATTCAAACTTCAATAATATAAAACTTATTTATTAATAAGAAATAATATAAAATAGTTAAATGTGACTAATTTTCAATATAACTATAAAATTAATTTTGACAATAATATTCTATTGAAATCAAAGTAGTTTGTATAACAAATGAAACTACATAAAAAACCCAAAAAAAATATTTTTATAAAAAATAACTCACATTATTTCATTATAATCAATTCTATGAAGATCATTAATTTAATATTTTGTAAAAAAAAATATTGAAACAAAATTAAGTGAATGAATGAAAAATGTAAATGTAATATCACATACTTAACATTAAAAGTCATTATAATTGTTATATTCACATTAGTTTATATTAAATTTGATCAGATATCACATTTATTATCTGATAAAATAGTTTTCAAGAAAAAATATTTTTAACAAATTTTAAACAATGAAAGTTAATAAATATGAATTTAATTATTTTAAATATATTCTCAATTTCAATCATACATTTATAACATCATTTAAAATTTTATAACAATTTGAAAATAATTAAAATTACTTAATTTGGAATGACTAATTTACACATAATTATTTTGAGTTTCAAAAAAGTATTTATAATATTCGTAAAGTTTAAAATTTGATTATATATATTTATAAATTTCCTAATAAATTTTTATCTTTTTATTAGTTTATTTTTTATGTACAAACTCTAAGTACACTCACCCATTTATTTTTTTCAAATCCCTTCTTCACCAAATTTGTTTGTTGACGACAACAATTATTTATTTAGAAGTAAAGAGAAAATAAAAATATATAAATAAAGAAAAGTAACAATAAAAAATTGACTTAATACATTAGTTTATAACATGGACTTTTAAGAAATAATATTGTGTCTAAAAATTTATTATTTTACTTTTAAAAGTGTGTACGGTTTATAATTTTATTATAAAATCATAAATTGACTCGAAAAGTATAGGTCGAATTGTCTTGTCACTTTATAAATAATTGTAGTCAAACAATGTAGCTCAAATTAATCTTTTTTTATTGAAAAAATCATCGTCATATCTAATTAATTTAATATATATATCAATCTTTACGGGAACAAATTTTCTAACCTAACATCAATCAATCAAATATCTTAATTTAATATTCAAAATATGCACTAAAATAATATCAATAAATTTTAATAATAACTTTAATTAAAATATTTTATTCATGCCATAAATAAATATTTTATTCATGTGGAAACTGCATACTATATATAAAGTCAATAAATAAGAATAAGTCATGAAATGATTGGTCCACATAAATAAAATAAGTTGAATAAAAATTGTTATGAAATAATAATATTACGTGTTATGAAATCTTCTTGTCCTTACTCTTTTATTTATTGGGCTGAATCTCAATAAATAAAAATAATTGTTATTTCTACTCCTCCTTCATATTAATTCATTTCCCTTTTTCATTTTTTATTACTAAAGTACCCTACTAAACACATTGACGTCTCTTTCTTCTTCGTGTAATTCTTCTGGAAGAAAAAGAAAAAAAGCACACTCCCCATCCTTCTATCCTAATTAAACAGTGGAACCCCTTTCTTTCTCTTCTTTTCTCCGATGAGGAGGCACGATCTCTGATTGTAACCCTCCTGCATCAACTTTCCAAACCAAAATTCCTCTTCTCCATCTCCTTGGACCAAGGCAAAACTTCAAGGATTGGATAGATCAGCGCAGCACACTAATTCCAAGTAGCACAAATTAGATCCAACAACATGCGAAGCAAACAACTGGAGTCGCTAATTGAATTCCAAAAACTATAGTGTAATTGTGATGCAATTTCAAACAATTGATCGCGAATTGAACAGGTTGTTGGAGGTTGATCGAGTGGCATGGAAGGGGAGTGTGTTGTTCAGGAAAAGTGATACGAAGGGGGAGGGTGTATAATAACTTTTTTATGGAAAACTTTTTTTTATGAAATTTTGAAGGAAAACTTTAATATTGTACTTAATGGAGCAAAATAAATTAAATAATAGCGGTGCCGCTAATGGTTATGAAATTAGTTGCTTAATTGTAATTACGGTTAGTTGAATGCGCAAGTTATTTCCTTTTGTTGAATAATTATGTAAATAAACAATTAAAAATATACCTATCCAAAGAGAAGTTTGACCACTTGTTCCACTTGTTCTTGCAGTGTGATTTTCTATTCAGGAGGTGGTTGGGTTTTGCTATGGTGCAGCACAATGAAGTTCAGCAGCATTATTTGCAACATGGTCTTCTGTTTCGGGGTAAGAAATTTCGTAGGTTTCCTTATTTGTTTTGGCACGCTCTATGAAGCACAATTACATCTTTCTTGTTCAAAGTGTCTTTATGTCCGACATATTTCTAATACCAGCATATTCAATACTGTTCGATATTTATCTGACATTTTATTGAATTTTTTTTTTACGTAAACACTCAAACTATCACCTTTACATAATTAATACACTTAAAAAATATAAAATATTAATTTTAAAAAATAAAATATATCATCAATTTACATATTTTGTTCTATATTATTCATGTTTTATTTAATTAAAATCTTTTTGTTTGTTAGTGTCTTATATTTTAAATATTAACCATATTGAAATATTTGTGTGGTGTTCGATATCGGTATCATAGTCGGTGCTTCACAGGGCATGCTATTTGCGAGTGTCTATGGACTATGGTTGCTGCGGAATAAAGTGGTTTTCCAAAATGTGATTTCGGATGTGTATGGTATGCTGTCGCACATCCGACGTATTTCTTGGATTTGGCTATACAGGGTCCCCTTCTCTGGTAGTGGTGGTGTAGTGTTTGGAAACTGGTGTATTTGTCCCCTGGATTGCTTACGGTGTGTATGTTAGAGACCCTATTATGCTCCTTTATTACGATCTGATGTAATCTTTATTGTATTTGGGTCACATTTTATGGCTCTTAATAATAGTATTTGATTTTAATTTTCAGAAAGAAAAAAAAACAAAATAGTGTGTATAAAATTATTATAAACTTTTAGTATATATATATATATATATGATTCTTACTTATAAAAAAATAATTACACCAATAAATTCATCCTCAAATATTACGTTATGAAATCAGAGCTATTTTAGTTATGCATATGCAAATGTCTTAATTTTTTTTTCTTAACCTATTTTTTTTATTTGCTCTTCTATATAAAATCACTCTAATAAGATTGTCTTCGCTGGAGTTTACCTGTAACTTATACCAAAAATTATAAAATCGCTCTAAGGGAAGATATGAGTATGACTGATCCCTTGTTATATTCATGCAAATTATATGGTGTGTTCGTTCTGATATAAATCGATAACGTTTAGTGGATATAATTGTTAGAGAAAGTAGAAGCCTTATCTTATCTTGGTATGTTAAAACGGTTTTATTACATTTTCTATCATTGCAATTAATCATTAAACAAAAACAGAAAATCCTAGCACATAACATATATATGAACATAACCATAGAAGAGCGGCACGTACATATGTTGGCCTAGGATCGTTGTTAAGTGTTAACGCTGGTCCAAAACATGCAACAAACAACAACCAAGAAAAAAAAAAAAAAGGTACGTACAAAAAACCTAACGTGTCATCAAACACATGCATGGGTTTTGCATGCAAGCCTTGCATGAAAAGCTTGCCAACACGTGCCAAACCACCTCCTCAGGTGTTGCCACCCAAGCCTCCACTCACCAATTTCTCCATTTATACCCTCATTACCACCACCTTAAACCCTACCACATTAATTACTCACTCTTCACTCAAAACTCTTGTCTTTCATTTTGATAATTCCCACACTATGGCTGAGCTTCACTACCAACAACAACACCAATACCCTCACCGATACCCTAATGATCCATACGAACAACAAACTAGCTACTCCACTCAGGTCGTCAAGGCGGCCACCGCCGTCACCGCGGGCGGCTCCCTCTTGATCCTCGCCTCGTTGATCCTTGCCGGCACCATCATCGCCCTCACCATCGTCACACCACCGCTCGTCATCTTCAGTCCGGTTCTCGTCCCCGCGGTGATCACCGTCGCGCTGCTGAGCCTGGGGTTCCTTGCCTCCGGCGGGTTCGGTGTGGCGGCGATCACGGTGCTGGCGTGGATCTACAGGTACGTCACCGGGAAGTACCCACCTGGCGCGGATCAGTTGGACAGCGCGCCTCACAAGATCATGGACAAGGCGCGTGAGATCAAGGACTATGGACAGCAGCAAATCAGTGGGGTGCAGGCTTCTTAATCGTGTGCACGCACGCACCCGATCAAATCCATCTCGTGGATTTCTCTCTTTGTCTAGTTAGTTATATTTACGATTTATGAATGAATGAATGCAGGAATGAGCGTTAAAGTTGAATTTGAATCTCCTCTTTTCTTTGTATTTTCGTTTATTGTGGGTGTTCGATCATCATCACTTGTTGTAGTTGTAATGTCTTAATTTTGTGTGCATGCTGCGACTATTCAAGGACGATCCATTTGTGTATTTATTCTAGTTTTTTCTTTCCATTTTTATGAATCGGTTTGCTTGTTTTCTAATATTTTTTATGTCTGCCCCTTTAATTTTCCCATATGCATGTTTGAAAAGACTAAAATACTTGATTCACCATAAAAACAGGTATTTTAAATGAGATTAATTTATAATTCGGACTTCGAATCTTGAAGTGATGCTCATGATCTATCACGTTCTTCTACGACATAGTAGAATCTTCCCTAATTATTTATCAGCGAGAAATAGTTTTCTGTGAAATTTTAGTTTGATGAATTACTTTGTATCTTTATATTAATTACAAACGTATTACAAAGGGTTGGCAGGGTCCATTATTTTTATTTCCAAAACCCATTAAAAGTGCTGACCCTTATATTATTCCTCTTATGATGCTCGTTTCATGAAAAAGCTTAAAAAAATGAAGTGTAACAACAGTGTATCTATCCTGTTTTAGAACTTGCGTGTCAAGAAATCTCTCTTTTTTTTTAAAATGTTTTATGAAGTTTTTCCATCTCACGAGCGTTGGTTCGTATATAAAAAACTCCTTAAACTTAAGGAGTAATATTTATCCTTACCCTCGTCTTTAGATACAAGCGGTACGATATTATAAATTGTCTTTCGAATCACTACGACAGACTAAACTTAAATATACACGAGTTTTGGGAATTGTGTCCCATCAGTATCACTGAACCAAGCTAATCTCAATCAAAAACCTAATTAAAAAAATTAAGCCCTTGTCATAGCTAAAATGACTAGTCTAATTTTCGATGTTCCTATATTATGTAAGGTTTTTGCCTATATCTCTTGTCAGCCATGTCATACATATATAATGTGAAAGAAAAAGGTATATATAGACATATAGAATTAGAAATCGAATCCTTTGCCCACCCTTCCATTTGTCCCTGCTGCTTAGACCATTGTTCTAAGTGATATACTACTAAAATAATTGGTGGATTCCTCTCACTTGTGGTTGGGTGAGATTTGACACAGATGGCTCGGCCAAAGGTGAAAGGAGTGCGGCAGATTGTGGTCCTTTGCCCTCCCCCCCTTGCATTTGTCCCTTGCTTAGACCATTGTTCCAAATGATGTACTACTAAAATAATTGGTGGATTCCTCCCGCTTGGGGATGGGTGAGATTGAACACAGATGGCTAGGCCAAAGGTGGAAGGAGTGCGGCAGATTGTAGTGGCCTCAGAGCTGGTCCAAAATGTACCACAACTAAAGCTTAAACTTTATGTTCATCAACAATAAAAAAAAAAAAAACTTTTCTTATTAGTTTTGTTGTGAAACTGAGGAACTCAAATCTATGGATTTTTTTTTCACTTACATTCTACTTAATCTTCTTTACAAATATGACATTTCATCTCTTATTTGTACTCTTTACACCACTATAACATGTTATATGAGACTTATTGTTTAACCTTCATGCATGGATTCACTCATCACTGCTGGAGGTAAGCATTGAAAGATTTTCACCAATGAATTGTAATTAATGAGTTAAGTGAATTTGATATTATATTTTTATTCAAAATTTTGAAAATCAAATTTATGAGTAATTGTAATTAATGAGTTAAGTGAATTTGATATTATATTTTTATTCAAAATTTTGAGAATCAAATTTATGAGTTTTTGTTACGTATATAGTGTTAAATTTTTATATTTTTATTAAATGTAAGACTTCATCTTACATTTAAATTCCAACAAATTTTTATAAAAAATTAAAAGATAACGTACATTAACAAATCCAACAATTTTTTATAAAAAATTAAAAGATAACGTACATTAACAAAAAGGTTCAATATATAGCTTTATCATTTACCATAAAAAGAGTCATTCTATCGGTCTTGAAAAATCAAAACAAAAGAGAAAAATGCGTAAGATCCCAAGAGCTCTGTGCTCCTTTCTTCTAAGAGTGACAACATCTCATAAAACAAACCCATGAGCAAATTTTTTCCATTCCAAAAGAACATGTATGGGAAAGGATATGCCACTATAAATGTCAGCATATGTTGAAACTGTTAAACCAACTGAATCATACTCTATCTAAAAGGGAACAACTCCATGGTGATCTTTCATGGTTCTCTTGATTTGATTTATTATTTCAGGTTTTACTACTCTTTTGAATTTTGATTCATTATGGAGGATTTCTTGT